>NC_141024.2:20980000-21280000 GCF_052040795.2 Danio rerio
CAAACAAGGAAGTCATCCATACCTAACCCCTATCTCTGTACCTAGCTCTAACTGTAAATTATTCCCAAAAATAATAATTGAATAATAATAATAATAATTGATATTTGGTAACAATGATGTAGAAGCATGTATGTATGATGTAGATGACTCTAACTGTACGCCTACACATAAACTGTAAACTTATGCCTTAAATCTGATTGGCTGATTAGAATGTTGTTTTAGGATTAATATACTGTAGATGTCCTACTTGGTGAAATTACACTAACTACAGAAGTTTATCATGTAGAAATATAAATCTAGTTTTTAAAAAAAAATATATATATATATATATAAAGTAAATATACAAGTAAAAGGCCAAGTTATCTAACAGAAAGTCTCCCCTAAAGATGAACTTACATAAAATGTGTCTATATGTGTGTGTGTGTGGTTGTACCTGAGATGGTATGACGGCCACCCAGCATTCAGACATACACAGACTCGTGCTAAAGAACTAGAAGCTGCAGATAATTTTGTTCCTATGGGACAGAATATTTTTGGTACCTGCTGAGACAGAGAGAAAGAGACAAAGAAAGAGAGAAAGGGAGGGTATACAGATGAGTATGTGGTTAATTTTAGAAAGTGGTGTGAAAAATGCAGCGGAACAGAGCGTTCCTCCTCTTTTCTCAGTCGCTCATCTCTGATTGGTCGAACTTTGCGCAGTGATCCCTTTTGGCCAATAAGACATATCGTCATGGGGGAATTTGAGAGTAATAGACCCATCAGGGCCCTTCCTTAAATATACACACACTCAGAGAAAATATGATCCCCGCCCCGT
Organism: Danio rerio; assembly: GCF_052040795.2. NCBI lineage: Eukaryota > Metazoa > Chordata > Actinopteri > Cypriniformes > Danionidae > Danio > Danio rerio. The sequence continues at coordinate 20,980,815 of NC_141024.2, forward strand.
GTCGATTATTATTATTATATTAGTGTAGGAGAGTGGGTGGAATTTGGCACTCACTTACAGATAGCGTTTGAGCACTGCACCATAAATAATTCCTCTCTCATACACACACTCACAAAAACACACTCACACGCTCTGGGCTGCTGGTGTAGGTGCAGTGCGATGATGAATAGACCCAGTGATGTTATTTCTGGAGAAATTACGACACTGCCAGAACTCCCTTCATATCTGGTTTTAGCGCAGGTTTACTTAGTTTTTTTATCTAGGTTTGTTTGGGTTTAGTCCAGAAGCATAGGATGGTATTATAAGTGGGGGAGGCATGTTACGAAAAGGTATTGAAGTTTGGCTGATCTTAGAAGATTTGCTAAAAAACAACCCTTGGTTACCGTTTGTGTGTTACTATCACATGCATTTGGTAGAGACTAAAGAATTGTGTTATTGGTAGGGCTGCTCGATTATGGTAAAAATCATAATCTATAATCTATCTTTCAATATTTTGCTCATAATTGTAATCACGTTTATTCAAAACAGTTACTGTTGAAGTTGAAATTATTTGCCCTCCTGTGAATTTTTTTTTAATAAACGTTCCCCCAAATTATGTTGAAAAGAGCAAGGAATTTTTCACAGTATTACCTATAATATTTTTTTCTTCTGGAGAAAGTCTAACTTGTTTTATTTTGGATAGAAAAAAAGCAGGTTTACATATTTTAAGGTCAATATTATTAGCCCCCTTAAGCAATACATATTTTTGATTGTCTGCAGAATAAACTGTTAAACAATGACTTGCCTAATTACCCTAATTAAGCCTTTGAATTGCACTTTAATCTGAATACTAGTATCTTGAAAACTATCTGGTAAAATATTATGTGCTGTCATCATAGCAAAGATAAAATAAATCAGTTTTCCGGGGGACAGAATAATACGGAAGATGGGTCTGAATTACGGGAGACTCCCGGGAAAAAGGGAGTATTTGCAGGTATGCTCCAGAATGTGTCTGTAAAGTTTCAGCTCAAAACACCCATCAGATTATTTATGCCTTTTAAAATCTGGGAAATTTGAGCTGTTATAACATTGTAGCTGTTTTCTTGCCTGTGTATTTAATGCTAATTAGCTGGTTCTCCCCACCCACTGTTTCCACGTGTGTGTCAGAGCCATAGCCTTCATGTAGACAAACAGCACAGGGACAGACATGAATGAAGCAGATCTCTCTTACTACAGTAAAACCTTTCCCAACGATTATTTGTTATGTTTGTTGTGGAGTTAATTCAAGCCTTTCTGCAATGATGATTCATACACAATGTTGTTACAAAGATCACTCGCATGCACGTGCAGACACACACACATTTAGCTTTGCACTGTTTTTGCTGGGCAAATGTGACAGGATACACATTATTATACACTGCTGTATAGACATCCGTTATCTTACTAAACAAAATAAAACTTTAAGTCCACAAACCACAATGTTTTCTCTAGGATTTTTTCCAGCTGGCGGCAGCTGGCGGCAGGTCTTTTACACAAATCTACCAACTACTTATTGTGATATTTCAATAACAAATAAGGAAATGTCGTGAGTGCAGTATTACAAGTCAAGATCACATTTATGTAATACGAGCATGCGAATACAAGCTTGCATGCAGATTTCCTTTGTTCTTGCACAAAACTTCTTGCACACCCTCAAATGTAAGCTGCTCAAGCGCAGATCTTCTTGTGCACACTCAAATAAACACTGCTGAAGTGTGCGTTTTTTTAACGTTTATGTTTGCTAGGAATATTTATGAATTTCTCCAATAGACCTACACAGCGGCATTAATCTGTCCTGAAGTAAAGTAAAACAGCAATAAACTCTAGCAGGATAAAGTCATTGTATGCAAAATCACAGACCTTTATCTGTGAATAAAGTATAATTATGGAAACTGTGTGCATCCTAACTGAAAGCTATGTCGTGTTTGCTGGCCTCACGCATAGGGCACCTGTCAGTCAGTCAGTCAGTAAGTCAGTCAGTCAGTTTGTCTTTACGTTACCTTAAAGGGTTAAACAAATAACGCACAGCACTACTATGGTTACAGACAAGTTCACGCTGTTATAATTCACTTACCTTTTAATGTGTTTTGGTGTGATTGTAACCTGCTATTAAAAAAACAACAACAACAATGACTGAATGTTTTTAATGAGAAGCTGTAAAGTAGCCGTGGCAGGATGAATTTTGGTGTGGCGCCCCGCCTCGGCAGAACGAATGTAGCAGAAACCATGAACCAGGATTGAGGCATCTTCTTTTATAATTGAAGTAACACTATGCGACTGTGGGGATGATTAGCGTAGCAATAAAAAAACAAAAACAAAGTGGACTTGTTGTCTTTATATCTACCCAATATGACTGTGTACACACGACACCTACACAGTTCTGCCCAAACAGCTTTCAAAAGATGTTTTTCATCAATAGTTGCCCGTTAATAAAATATTTTTGGACACAATTCTAATATATATATATATATATATATATATATATATATATATATATATATATATATATATATATATATATATTATTATTATTTTTGGATAAAATAATACTAATATAATTTAGATATTGTCAAGCCTGAAATATATGTATAAAACTAGTATAATAAACTAATAAAGGTGGTAAAATATTTAGAAAATTTGCGCGTTGACTACAGGTGTATTAAGCCTACATGTGGTCTGTTTAACTTCCTGTTGCAGCAATGCGTGTGGTGTCAGATAACGGAAGAGAGTGGGTTTCCTCAGAAATGAGCCGGGCTCCACACGTGCAAACACTTACACGCATTCGCAGGATTCACAGCGGGTACTGCGTCCCATCGCAGCCATGCTGCTGCTCACCAGCTGTCTCCATGGAGACCAAGATGGGCTCTGGTTGTCATGGAAACTGACAGCAGCATGCTGTGGGTTTTGCAACGTGTACGGCTCCCGAGAGCAGTGTTTAACTCTGTACATACAGTCAATATTTAAACTGAGTCAGGACTTCAGCTAAAACCTCTAATTCATTATGTCGTTTTTTGCAGGTTCTCCAGCCGCATGGGAATATGAGCCCAAAACAAATGAAGATCTTGTCACAGTTATAACAAAATAAAGACGCACGCAGTTACAAAGACTCAGAGGGATTGTACTAGATGTAAAACCTGTTGCCAAAGTTGTGGCGTAGCAGTTTATGCATGTGTTTTGAAAATCTGAGTCTTTGTGCTTATGCGGGATTTTAAGTCCCTCTGATCAAAATGAAAGTTTGTTTTAAGGTTATATACAAACTAGTATGCTCCAATACATGGGCAAAATTCACTTTTACAAGATGTAAGCATTTAATCAAGCAGTTTATCACTCTGCAAAAATGTTTTCTTTTGACATCAGCGTGCACTTTATAGCATCTCATTAGATCTGCTGGACAATCAAATGCTCTCTAGTATTTAAAGTGTCACGTCCACTTCAAGGCATAGCTGAAATCAGGCACTTATTTATATTCAATCTGTATACTGAGGGAAAGTGCAAAAATAATTAACAGTAGTCGACACAGTGTTGACCTGAACACCTCCAGATTTATTATTGTACTGTACGAACCCCGAAAGCAGTGTGCTCATGTACTCATCTTTATAATGCAAGTGTACTGTAAATGCATTAAAATTACATACAAAGCTTACTTTGAAACTAGGATGTTCAAAATCAAGTCTAGGTCACGCTATTTTAAGGTACAATTCTTGCTACTAATAAACCATTAATTATGAGGACTTTTACCTCAATAAACTCCTGATTTGCTGCTTATTTAAAGCTGTTAAGGTAGTAAGTTAGTTTTAGGTATTAGATAGGCTTGAGGACATAGAATAAGATTAGTAGAATATGAATTTTACAAGTACTAATAAACATCCAATATCCTGGCAATCATTGGCATGTAAGAAGCCACTAGTTAATGGTGAGAATTGTTACTTAAACTGAACGCAACCAGCAACAGACACAAACCTGTGGTCTGCTATGATACAAAGACATGACACAACAAAGCGGATCATATATTGACAAGACATATTGGACTCATTTCAAATCTATGCTGAATGCTGTATTTTTTTTGTGGAGAAATAGTTAAGACAGGCTCTGCTTTGCTATTAAAGACTGTCAGGAGAAGCAGATGCTTTAGCTCAACGACTGGCTGAGCTGTGATGTAAACTAAACACTACTGGCTATTTATAAAAAGGGGAGGAGCTATATGCCTTGCCCATCTTCATTTTTCAGTTGAATTACGTCACACATTGAACAAAGGATGTCAAGGTACTTCAGGAGACCTTTAAGTTAGAATTTTTTTTGCAACCTTTTAATACTCCCCTTTACATTGTCCACTTTTTTTCTGTCCATTCTGTGGGTGGTAAAAAGTACAATTTCTATAGGCTGCCATGTCCCTAGCTAAGCAACATTATGTTGCCTTGTGACATCATGTGTCTGTCAGAAATGACTTGTAAGTGGGTAGGTGTGTCTGACATGGCATCTGCTGACCGCAAATCCTGTTACCTTGGATACAGACAGACTGGGCATAAAGGTAAGGTCACAGAGATCGAGAGGTTCTGTCCCCTGAGCAGTTCGCTGTAATTTGATTGGCTCGCGGCCCCGTTTGTGCACCCATCACAGAAAATTGAATTATCGTGACTGTCATCCAGTGAGAGCCGCACAGCTCACCTCTCCTGTCTCCATCCTTCCATCTCTCCACTCCTCCTCTCATTGACTCCTCATTTTTGATTCTCGGCTCTTTCGTTGATTCTTTTATCATGTTTTCTTTCAGCTATTTTATTATTCTGTATTATCGTTCAGCACATTACAGAGTGGAAAAAGAAAAGGATGAGTTACAAAATGTGGTGCGATTAGTTCATTCACTTTATTTTCATGCCTGAATGCAGATGAGGGTTAAAAAAGAAATAAAATTTTTTTATTCTGCTTAACCATATGCTTTTTTCTCCCAATGGTACACAATATGTATATATATATATATATATATATATATATATATATATATATATATATATATATATATATATATATATATATCCTTATCCTATATTCTTAGACAGTTTTGTATACAGTAGCATTTCATAAAGTGCCTATGGCTTACAAGCTTCAAACAGGATAAAAAAAAAACATGACAGTTCCATAAAGTTAATATTTCCGTCCAACATTTTCAAATGTGTGCATGTTTTTTATCCATAGGCTGTGAAAAAAAGTATAACGTATCTCCACTTTCTTCCACTGTAGAAAAAATAAGCCATACAATCCTAATCTGTCCGCTGTCATCTTTTGCATTTGGAGCCTAAATCAAAAGACGATACCCTATTTATTTAGCATCATAATAACAAAAAAGAGACATTCACTTCATTCATTAATTTTCATTCATTCATTCATTCATTCTTTCATTCATTTATTCATTTATTCTTTCGTTTGTTTGTATTCCATTGATGTAAAGGGCAGCAAGATTATAATAATTTTGCACTTTTCATTAGTTTTAGTTTTTAACTTTTTGTTTTCAAGTTCAGTTAGTTTTAATTAGTTTTTAGAGGGAGATTTAATAGTTTTATTCATTTTTATGTTTTGAATTTTCTTTTTCTTCTGGTTTTTATTAATTTCAATATTAAATTTAGCTTTTTGTTTGTTGTTGTTTTTTTTTGTTGTAAATTATGAAATTTGTTTGGTGCAAGATTAAAAATCATCAGAATAAATATTGTATAACCAAAGCAGATCATTTCAAATGATTCAGTTCAATTTGGTGAAGTAGTTCAACCGGTTCACTTTGAAGATCTGGTTAAAATGAAGGATTCATTTCAGGATTTGCTGTCATGTACAGCCATTGTTTTTGTCATGTACAGTTAGCTCAGCGAGAATGGCTGGAGAAGGAATGGCTTGATCTGGCCAATGGCATCAGGATTATCTGAGATGCTGTATGGCTCAAACACCTGTCATAAAACTGGCAGCGCGAAGTAAATATATTTACTTCTAAATGACTTACAGTTTGTATTAAATACATTTACAAAGACGAAAACGAAGGATGTTTTTGCTATAATTTAATTTGCTTTTAGTTTGTTTTGTATCTACACAAAATAGTTTCAGTTAGTTCTAGTTTTTCGAAAAACTCTCGTTTTTATTTTTATTTCAGTTAACAAAAATGGTTTTTAATCCTAGTTTTCATTTTATTATTCGTCTTCATTAACTATAATAACCTTGGAAGGGCAGTAGTTAATACCTTTGCTTTAGCCAGCTACCAGGGGCTCCTCAAAATATTTTGGCTTCATTTTAGGATTTGTGAGCCACACTTGGTTTGATTCCAACACACAAGCCTAATGGCATATGATGACAGTAATGAAAAAAATTGGTGTCAGAAGATTTTGACCAGATTTTAATTCTTAATGTAAAAGCAATTATGCTAACCATAATTATCCTAAAGGGACATGGTGATGAACTAGCTATATTTTTGCATTATCTTCAATATGTTTACAGAATGTTAGTTTGTAAAGTTTTTTACACCTAAAGAAACTTTGCATTTCTCGTACAACAATTAAATTTTTTTACAGTTAAAACTTTAGTCAATGGAAAGGCTTTGATGAAACATGCATTTATACTGTTTGTTTATTTACTTTTGAATGTTCTGTGCAGTAAATCATAGAAGTAAAACTCAGTTCCTGGAGGGTCACAGCACCGTAAATAATGATCAAACTGAGTCCTTTAGGCTTGTTTAAAATTTACAAGTAGGTGTGTTGAAGCAGGGTTGGAAATAAACTCTGCAAACTGAGTTTGACACCCTGCGATATATAATTTCTCAATAATTTTCAAATTATATATATTTGAAATACCTCTTCCAGGTCGAAATAGACCTGAATGTGTTATAAGGGTTAAGCTGCTCTAGACAGTTGTAAACATGCATATTTGATCAATGTGTGTGTGTGTGTGTGTGTGTGTGTGTGTGTGTGTGTGTGTGTGTGTGTGTGTGTGTGTGTGTGTGTGTGTGTGTGTGTGTGTGTGTGTGTGTGTGTGTGTGCGTGTCCAGTACAGGTCTGAGAGAGTCAGCAGGTCTTGGATGAATGAGAGGCAGAACCTGAGGGTGCAGGGATGCACTGCACCAGATGTCTGTGTGTGTATGTGTGTGTGTCTGTCTCCGTGCCAGCTGGTTCAAAGGAAAACTAACACGTCTCGCCTTCTAAGAGTCTTAATAATACATTCTCACTCACATGGATATCTTACGCTACTCCAGGCTTAAATTGACCTTTTTAAATGTGCTATTGCTGCAATTATGGGCATGAGTGAGTAGCCCTGTAAATCGCTCTCTCACTCGCACTCTCTCTGTCTTTCTTGTTCTCTCTCTGTCTTTCAGTATTGCTGAATGATGTGCTGTGTAAACTCATAATGGTGAAGTAGTATAAAGCATTGCGTAAGACACAAACAAACTCTGTAGCTTCATTGTTCTCACAGATGTACAGTACACAAAGAGATTAGTATAAGATGATTGTGTGGGATATTGGCTGATGCACTGATCACAAATAAGATAGTTCTAAGTAGTTTGAGAGAGTGTTACAGTCCTTCAGCGAGTACTTTGTTTAAAAGTTATTGTTTGTTTATATAATATTTTTTGCATTTAGTTGTTGAATTTCTTTTTGTCCACTGAGATATACATAATGTTTTTTGTGTGTGCTGAAAACAGCTATAATTAAAAAATTTCAAGGTGTTTTTTCACCCTCTTACACTTAGAATTAATCAGGCTTTTTCTGCTGATGTATTGTCTTCAACCCCCTGATCCTAAAACGTAAAAGTGCTTTTGCACACTGATTTTGGGAATGTTGTCATTATAGTAACTTAGTTTCAAAAAGAGGTATAATAGTGATGTTCTATAAAAAAGATTTGGGAGGAGCATGCACAGATAGTTAACACCTTAATTCATCATTATCGCACCAATCATCCAATCAACATGTAAGAGAATCCCTATAGATAATCAAGCATGTACTAACACTATTATGTCATTTATACTTCCATTATGTAACATTTGGAAAAAAGTTTTTTAAAGCATGTGTGCTTAATTATGTACTATTTTAAACATGGAAAACATTGTAACCCAAAATAAAATTTTATCACTGATGGGGTTTTCCACAATTCAGATAGATATAGCATGTCAATAGAAGCTTCCGGAAAAAAATTAGCCCATTTGTGGACACATTTTAGATATTTGGAGTAGAAACGAGACCTGCTAAAACTGCTAAAAAAATGCTAAAAACAAGCATTTTTGCAGTGTATGTTTGAAATTATACATATTGTTTTCTCCACTGATGCATTTATAATTATAGAGTAATGCATAAATGTAAATTAAAATACCATTATAGAGCAATTGACATACAGTAAGGATGTAGGACAGTTTTTGGTCATGTGCAGCTGCCTTAGGCCATAAAATCAGAAGTCAAATTTATCTGTGTGTCAAAACTTTGCATGCATGTTTCTGATCCTAAATGATAAAAAGGCATACTTAATCTAACATTTCTGTCAGCTTAATGAAAACAGAATGGAATACTAAATACCTTAATACTGGATAAGATTACATTTATTATTGCTAGGCTGATTTTTGTTGCAAAGTCTATTCATTCCAGTTGGAATTCAGGTGTTGAGTTTGAGTTTTGCATGAGGGTGAAACAGTTCCCCATAGACATTTTATTCATGTGTAAGTCACACACATTTGTTATTTTAGTTTGAATACGCCATCAACTATGATCAGTGGACCTGTTTCTGAGCCCGTCTTTGCTGAAGTGCAGGATTCTGTCAGGTTTTGTAGACTGGGAGACCCAATGGCTTGGGAAGATCAGTGAACTGCTGAGAGCAGGTTGACCATCCCTGCATTTAATGTGTTTTGTAAGAGTGACCGTTGACAGACCGAGCCATGGGAATATTTCCGTCTCTCTCAGTGAGCAGTGCTGGAGCTCTTGTTTTGTTCTGTAAACCCAAGCGGTTCTCAGGGGACGAGACTGTCTCAGAGCAGCTCCCACAACCTCTGACCTCTTACATCCACACATACACAGCAGATCAGCAGCCGGAGACCACTGAACTCCATGTGTTCCGACTGTATTATACAATCATATCCAAGCAAATAAAGAGAACAGGACTTAACATAGATTTTAGATTAAGAAAAATATAACAGATGCATCTGTCAATGCGAATGGAATTGTGTGAAATCTGTGAATATGTTTTGCCTCTTCTCTTGCTGTGTGTGTGTGTTTGTGTGTGTGTGTGTGTGTGTGTATGTGTGTCTGTGTGTATAGGATTGCAGTGGTGTTGATTGCGCTGATGACCAAGAGCTCTTGTCAGTAATTGAGCTTAATTAATTTAAGAGGCTCGGATTGATTCCAGATTTCAGAGTTTAGTCTACAGTAAAGTAGGTGATAACAGCATCATTTAACCTCGTTTTTGAAGCTACTTGATTTGTAGTGTGATTCCGCACAAACTAAATATCAATCTCTTTCTGTTAAATTCTCGATTCTACCTAAAAATAAATTTCTATCAATATTTACTTGCCCAAAAGTTTCTTTTCAAATACCTGTGCAGAAGGGTTTTTTGTTATTGTTGAATGCAAAATAATTTTGAAAGATCAAATTAATTAAAATAATATTCAATTATTATAATAAATATTGTTATAATCTGTTAACTTTTGGTGATAAATGTTGTAATTTCAAGCATGTTTTTGCAATGATTGCAAAAATGTTATTTGCTGCAGTGAATGCAAATGACACTGATTTTCAGTCACAGCAAATGTTACTCTGACCAATTGTCTTTTTTTTAAATAAATAGTAATGTGCTAGTTTTTTTGCTAAAATATGATAGACTAATGCAGTTTAATTTTAAGCAACATTTGGCTTCATGTACCAGTGTCTCTGTCATGAAACATTTTGTACCTCTCTGAATTAAGCAATTTCCTTTTGATTGCAGCTCTGCAGTGAATTTTATTGAAAAGCTAAAGTGGCTAGTTCTTTAAAACTAATGCTTATCACAGTGTTAAATTCAATATCCTGCAAAGAAAATTGCTGTAACATTATTGTGGGTGTGATAAAACTCTCAGACAATATGGTCATTTTTGAGCTAATGTTCTCCATTCTGTGAAGCATTTATATGGATTTTATTTTGAAGCATATAATTTGAAATACATCGTGCTTGTAGAACCTGACATGTTTGTTTCCCACTGAATTTTTAAGAGCCTCTTTGTAAATAAACAGTTCAGTTCTTTGCTTATTTTTAAGTCATTTGTCGGTAGTAACATACTCAGTCACACACAATATAAGAAGCTGTAGGAATAAATGTAACCAATGCTATTTTCAGTAGTAGTTGTACTGTTGTAAAAAATGTTCATTTACTGTCATTTTACCTTTTAGTTGATCTATAATTTTAAAGCCACCATGCCTATTTATTGATTTAATATGCCACAATATTATGTTTTTATTTATTTATTTTTTTCCAGTGTTTGATATTGATATCGAATGAGAATTATTTAATAGCATTTTTTTGACAAGCTCAGCTGAGATAAAAAAAAAAATTGATCTGAAATTGGTTTGGCCGGTGTCCTGTAGCTGTAGACACATCCTCAGAGATGGATGTCTGTGTTTTGATCCTCACAGGAAAGTTAGTAGACAGTCAGCAAAGACTTTGAAATTCATCTGGCATTTACAGACGCAGCATTTCTGCTCTATAATCCAGTAGAACACAGTCTCTCCGGTGCAAAGACTTTCAGTGTGTTTGTGTGTGTGAGATATCTGTTCTCCTCTGATAGGCCTGATCTGTAATAAAATGTCATCCAGACAAATGGCTCAGAACATTTTCTGATGTCACTTTAGAGATTGGAGTGGCTTTACGTTTAAAGATATTAAAGCTGATGCAATTAGAGAAGTAATATCCTCTTTCTGTCTGTTTCGTCTGTCTAGGAACGGGTGGAGTATCTCTTTCTGATCATTTTTACGGTGGAAGCCTTTCTGAAAGTTATTGCTTATGGGCTGCTGTGTCACCCTAATGCATACCTGCGGAATGGCTGGAACTTGTTGGATTTCATCATCGTGGTCGTAGGGTGAGTGCAAGATCCCTGTGTAAACTCCGGTAACCCCTGCCATGTACGCTATATGCAGTTCACTCTCATGTGCAGTTTCGCTTATCACAGAAGGTGACGGTGGTGCGTCAAAAGCTGCATCTAAATCATAGGTCTCAAACTCAAACTCTCAAAAAACTCTCAAATTGCTGGAGGGCTGCAGCTCTGCACAGTTTTGCTCCAACTCCAATCAAACACAGCTGATCCATATAATCAAGGTGTTCAAAAGAGTCTTGGGCACCTACATTAGTTAAATCAGTTGTGTTTGACCAGGATTGGAGCAAAACTGTGCAGAGCTGTAGCCCTCCAGGAATTGAGTTTAAGACCTATGATCTAAAGTGTCAAATATAACATAATAAATACACTTCCATAAATATTACACTTGATAAGATGATCTTCTTTTTATCTTCTCTTATTTTATTATCATATTGTATTTTAAAAACATAATGTTTTAAAAAGACATTTTACATGGAGTGTTTTAAGAAATTCTTAAAACAACAAACAAATAAACATAAAAATAAGTTTGTTTATTTGAACTAACTGCCAAAGTTTCTTTTCCTTCCGTTTCTTTTCTGTTTCTTTTAAAACAAAATATAATAAATACACTTTCACAGAAAAGAGTTGCTAAAACAATTGTCAAATAATTTTTTTAAATACTTGTAAAGATATATATTTTTTATACTTATAACTAATATTTTAATTAATTTATTTGTTCATTTTTTATCTTGTTTTATTATGTTTTTCTCTCCCCCTATTTGACGTCATGGCCATTTCCAAGCATAGTCCTTCCTTGAAAACTAAATATTTTGACTCTTATCAAAACATGCAGTATATTTCAAGGTCTTGTTAAAAAACTGAAGGTTTTTTCTTCTAAATATAAATCACATGTATGGTCTGGCTGTCTGCTCTAAATGTAATAGTTTTATGCTCTAGGCTCAGTGTCTCATCTTTATAAAAATGCTCTAATATAGTTTTATGTGTAAAATTGATTGCATTTATTTTTTAATAGTGTTTAAAAGGGTAATGACAATGCAATTTCAACTTTTAAATACAAGTAATTATACATCTATTCAATTTCCTTTGGCATAGTCCATTTATTCATCAGAGGTTGTCACAATTAAATGTATCACTAACTTATCTAGCATATGTTTTACACAGCGGATGCCCTTCCAGCTGCAACGCAGTACTGGGAAACATCCATACACTCTCACATACCACACATGCATTATGGCCAATTTAGTTTATTCAATTCATCTATACCGCATGTATTTGGACTGTGGGGGAAACCGGAGCACCCAGAGGAAACCCACTTGAACACGGGAAGAACATGCAAACTCCACTCAGAAATGGCAAATGGCTAAGCCAGGACTCAAACCAGCAACCTTCTTGCTGTGAGGTGACAGTGCTAATCATTGACTATGTTTACATGGACACTAATAATTCGATTTTAATGTGATTAAGAAAATACTCTGATTAAGAGTCGACTATATAAACAGCGATTTTTGATTAATTTAATCAGATTAAGGTCGAACTAAAGAGAAATCAAACTAAAGAGAAATCGAATTAAGACATGTTGAGTATGCCGATTTTAGTCGCATTATTGAAGTGCAATAATATTGAAAAATAATAATGAACCACCCGAAATTATATGAAACTTCGGAGGAAATGCGGATAGCGTGGTGACGCAATGACGTTAATCTAAGTATGTGCTATAACATGTAAAACGTGATCATGACAGAAACATTCAAAAAGCAACCCATGTAAACGCCTTGATCTTATTATTGTCTTAATTAGATTAAGGCAAATAATTTGATAACTGATGTCTATGTAAACCTAGTAATTGAGCCACTGTCTCGCCCTGTAATTATACATAATTAAAAATTAAAAAGTAATAAATAGTACCTGCAGCATAACCCTGCATCCAGTGTATGACCAACGCTGCTGTCATTTAAAGACTTAATAAAATAATTATTGTAAAACTTTTGGAATGTAAATTGATAATCTGTGTTAATCAGTGAATTTTTTTCGTCTCTCTTTCAGGCTCTTCAGTGCAATATTAGAGCAGGCCACTAAAGGGGATGGTGGTACTTCAATGGGAGGCAAAGCTGCAGGGTTTGATGTAAAAGCCCTTCGAGCCTTCAGAGTGTTGAGACCTCTAAGACTCGTGTCTGGAGTACCTAGTGAGTGCAAACACACACACACACACACACACACACACACACACACACACACACACGCGCACACTCATCTAATAAATGTTGAGCAAGTCGCCCATGAGTCAGGCCTGAGAAACTGAGAGAACATGAATTTAGATGAATGTTCATTTCCTTCATGTAGGAGGACCCGAAATGATTCTACAAAACTGTAAAATCAGTAATTACAACCCAGAAATTCAGAAGTCAAAACTCTATCAGCTTTGTCATCAGCAGATGTAGGCACAGCTTTTTATTATTGTGTAGGCAGATTAATTTCCTGTCTGATTGCAGTTTTGTCCAGAATGTGACTTATGCGATTATTATGTGGTTTTTTGGAACACTTGATTCTGAGCAGTTACTTTAATCTGCATTTAAATAATTATTTTCAACATCCAAGTAAGAAGACTATTAAACTATACACTCTAATCTATTGTACGCTGTTTTGGCTTCACAGTTGGTCCAGGTCATCTGACTATACAGTGCAGTATCATTTCCTTCCTGATCATCAGGGCCAGATAGAATTTAAGAGTACAGGAGCGGAACACCTAATACTTAAAATTAAAATAAAAAACCTACATTTTTTAAATTCAAGTTTTAAAATGCAATCAATTAGAACCATTTGTTTAGTAAACAAAGATACAGTAGATCTTTCATTTAATACATCCACTAAAAAAACAAAAAATAAGTAATATTGTACGCAAATCATCTTAACATCTAACCATTTACATGTTTCTCAATAATATAACAATATATATATATATATATATATATATATATATATATATATATATATATATATATATATATATATATATATATATATATATATATATAACCTCTAAGTGGCATCTAGAATAAGCATTTTTCTTTGCCTGTCATGTTTATTTTATGTTAAAATCAATGAAAATAACCTATTCTTTGCCATAAAAAAGTAAAATTACTGAATCAAGACATAGGAGCCTGAGAAAAAAGCAAATGTTTTTGCATCTGAACTCTTCATATATGTTTTCTTATATATTAAAGGTCAACAATTAGCAGAACAGTTTTTTGCAGATTTTTGCGAGTGGGCCTGCTGATAATATACAATATGTTAATAATAAATCCTTCATTCCCAAAATCCCCAGAGAGAAATCCTTCTCTTCTGTGTTTTTAGCTTTGTTTCCTGTCTGCTTGCAGGTTTACAGGTGGTGCTGAACTCCATCATTAAAGCCATGGTTCCCCTCCTTCACATCGCTCTGCTCGTTCTGTTCGTCATCATCATTTATGCCATCATCGGCCTCGAGCTCTTCATGGGCAAGATGCATAGAACCTGTTTCTTCTATAAAGATGGACACAAAGGTCAGGACTTCAGCTTTTGCTTCTCCCTTGAACTAGTCATTGACCCTGGTGTTTACCCAGATCAACTGTTTACTTTTAGGTCATATAGCTGAAGAGAAGCCGGCCCCCTGCGCTCCAAGCTCCGCCCATGGAAGACACTGCTCTCCGCCCAACATAACGCAGTGCATGATGGGATGGGAGGGCCCAAATGATGGAATCACGAACTTTGATAACTTTGCATTTGCCATGCTGACTGTGTTTCAGTGCATCACGATGGAGGGCTGGACTGATGTCCTGTACTGGGTGAGTCTGCTCCAGTATCGGCACACTACACAGTCCAGTATAGAGAGGCTCGAACATCTACTTTACTGAGACATATGTATAAGACAGAATTATCAATAAATCACACTCCTTAGTTTATATCCTAAAGGACACCTACTGGTCTTTCCCAGTTAGGGAGAAAGGTAGCACTTCGTTTTTGATGGTCCCTTTTAGACATTTGGTTTAATATAATATATAGTAACTTTACAACTACATCTCAGCCAGTAGTCAGTTGAGTATTACTTTTAGAATGTAATTATATTATATCCGAGATGATAATATTAGCAAGCATTAACTGCATCTCTTGTGTTTTGGTTTTGTTAAGACCCTTTCCTGTTTTTTTCGTCATGCTCTAAATGAGAGCAATTACCAATAAATGAAAAAAACAACAATAATTTGAACAGGTTATGAGAAAACTGAAAAATGAATAAATAGTGTTTGGATGGCAACTCTGAAATTGACTACAATAAATTTTTGGTACAACTCTGCTAGTTAAGTACCTCTGGAAGAGGTCCAAAGTGGACGCCTGTAATTATATTGATGAAAACACCAGGTATACAAGCACAGTCATAGTCAACTGCATTTCTAAAGATGAGCATCAATACAAACTGGAACAAAAGCCAGACCGGAACAAAACCAAATTGTAATCCTAATAAAAATTATCTTGTAGGATTTTACAAAAAACTGTATTCTTGAGGATTTAATTGTTAATAAGACTCTTAAGATTGTGAGCTTCCAGTGAAGACATTTTTTTGGGGATTGTAAAAGCTTCCCATGCAGTTTACATTATGACTAGACGTTATTATGAAACAGGTTGATTGGACATGATCCAGTACAACAGTGAGTGTCAAATCGGAGTAGCTAAACCATTTGCATGAATTCCTCTTATTTAATGGGTCCTGCTTCATTCTTAGATCCAAATTATAATAAAAAATCCATTAGGAATCCTGAACACTTTCTTCCTTTCATATATATGGGTCAAAGACGAGAGGTCCCATTTTTTGTCTGCATCAATTTAAACTAACTAAAGTGATTTTCTATACAAAGAAAGTAAATGCAAGTTGTCAGTGTTTTGCAAATAAATTTTGTGGAGAAAAAAAAGTCTAAATTTTAGTGAAATAATATTTCTGCATCATCAGTGTAACAGATATATTTATGTAAAAATGAAACAAACTCATTTTGACCTGTGCTCTTTAAAATCAGGGTGTCCGTGGGGTCTTGAAAAATATAAAAATGCCTTAAATTTTGAAAACAAAATTTTAGGCCTTAAAAAGTCTTAAATTCACTGCAATATTGTCTTGTAGGTCTTAAATCATTTTAAACAGGTCTTAATTTTAGTTTTTAAAAGGTTTTTATGATATGTTTAAAAAATGTATGTATACAACTAGGGTCTGCTTGTTTTGACACATTATTAAAAATATGTGGCTAAGAAATAAATAATTAGAATTATAATTTTTTTTTTAATGGGCCAACTATTTTTTTCTGCTGGGTGATAGAAACATCTTTAGCCTGAAAGTCTGAAATTTTATTCTTCATAGTCTTAAAAAGTCGTAAATTTGACTTGGTAAAACCTACAGAATCCCTGAAAATATCTAAAAGAATTAGTGATATTATTTTAAATGATTAAAACCAAAAGGTAACAACCCAGTAGTTTGAAGGATGTCGGGATGTGAGGGTGCACTGTGATTTTTTTTAATAGAGAATTTAAAGATGTCATCAAATTATTCTTGGTTGAAATACTCTAAATATTGATTTATAAACAATTGTTACACTGAATGACATTGTAGTGGATGTCTTGTATAATAATTATAAAAAATTATTATAATCATTATTTTATTTCCCAGTTCTGGGTTGCAGCTAGAAGGGCATCCGCTGTGTAAAATATATGCTGGATAAGTTGGCGGTTCATTCAGCTGTGGTGACCTTAATGAATAAAGGGATCAAGCCGAAGAAAAATGAATGAATAATCATTATTTTATAGAAAACAAAAGTGTAAAAGAACACATTGTACTGTTTTTAGAATTTAAATGTACATGATTTTTGTTGTATTATGATTTGTGTTTGTTGAGGCTCAACAAAGATGACCGTTCTAGAATTTTGTAAGAAAAATAAAAGATGTATTTTTTGTGTGCATAACAACAAACTTAACATCAATATAAAATATAAATAATGGTGGCAAATACATTTTATAATTTAATACAGTTAAATTGATTTAATAATATTTCACATTCTTCTTTAGTAAGTCCACTGAAAATACTTGCTTATAAAAATACTTGCTTATATTCATGCTTATAAAAATTTGAGACTCGCTAACAGGAAAAGTCCCGTTGGGCGCTGTGTGAGTGATTAGATCTCTGCTGATCTCCACAGCACATCTTTACTGTATCTCAGTCTTCTGCACTCCTCTAAATACTTAAAGTGACTGACGCTTTTACTGATGACATCTTTTAAGGCAGTTAAACAGACTCAGCTGGACTTGTCTCTCTATCTCTCTGTCTCTCTCTCTCTCTCTCTCTCCGTTGAAGATGCTCTATGCTTTGTGGTTTTTCTTGATGTTCTGGGGC
Source organism: Danio rerio (assembly GCF_052040795.2). Classification (NCBI taxonomy): domain Eukaryota; kingdom Metazoa; phylum Chordata; class Actinopteri; order Cypriniformes; family Danionidae; genus Danio; species Danio rerio. The sequence goes on from NC_141024.2 coordinate 20,998,307, forward strand.
TCTGATGGACACTGCACTCGTTTCCGCTCACTGTCTTCCTCTCCTCTTTGCTCTTCTCTCTTTTTTTCTAACTGTCCCCTCCTCGTCTCAGATGCAGGATGCCATGGGTTATGAGCTTCCATGGGTCTATTTTGTCAGTCTGGTCATCTTTGGATCCTTTTTCGTTCTTAATCTGGTTCTGGGTGTGTTGAGCGGGTAAGCATTGTGTGCTAAATGCGTGTTTGTGTGTGTTTGAGTGAACTCAACCATCCAACGTTTCTTTTCTCAAAGCACTGGGGTAGAGACAGACAGAGAGGGTTTGTGTTTTACTGCCCAGAGAACTCAAGTGGGACACCTTTACTAATCATTCATTCAACTCTGTATTCCCTGTCTCCTCCCATACTCCATCCCTCCCTCCATTCCCAGGTGAATGATGCTGTAGGGAATTCCTGGCCATGGCTTTATTTTGTCACTTTAATCATCATTGGCTCCTTTTTTGTTCTTAATTTGGTTCTTGGGGTGTTAAGCGGGTAAGGGACACTCATTCATTCTTTCTCCAACTTTTTTCTCACTTTCTTACTAAATTTTTTGTCTTATTTGTCAGAGGAAGTGTGTGAAAGAGTATTGTTATCATATTGTTTCTTTTCTGTCTATACTGTGCATTCAAGAATACAAGAAAAAGAGTTGTTTTCCTTTTCTCTTTTAATTAAATCAAAACATGTTTCTGATGAAAATCATAAATCTAATCGCATGTGTGCATTTGATAGCCAAATTTGCCCAGAAGTCAACATGAAAACATTTTTTTTAAATTTTTTTTTAAATTACTTTATTTCATACCATAATAAAAATATCAGTATTACAAGAAACATTTTACTCAAGCCATTTCATAAAAAATGGTTCTCCATCTTTAACAGAGCACAACCTATCTCTATAAATCCACACATTCTTATAAAAAACTTGAAAGAAATCTTGAAAGAATCAAACTTGATTCTCACTTTAATTAAACTCTTAAAAACTTGCACCACATATTGACAAACTTCACTCTCTATCCTTTCTTTTCTTGTAATGTAAATTGCCATTTTGGCTTTTCCTACAACAAAATGAATAATTTGTCCTCTTTTCTCTTCTTTTTTACAAATTTAAAACCAAAAATGAAACCAATTTTAGAAAAAATAACCTTAAAATCCGCAAACATAAAAGAAGTCAACTTAAAACAGCATTAACTCTATTTATTCAAATGCACATTCATGATCCCATTGTGAGCAATTTTTATGTTCCGTTTAATGCTGCATGATATGTGGCCATACAGAATTAAAATAGGATAATTTAACAATAGGTGTTAACTAAAGTGATAACTAATAAATAAATATAAACATGTCTTATGTTTTATGGGATGGATATTCAAAGCAGGTCTCTCTTTTTCTATTTCGCAGAGAGTTCTCTAAAGAGCGAGAAAAGGCCAAAGCTCGTGGTGATTTTCAGAAGCTCCGTGAGAAGCAGCAGCTGGAGGAGGATCTAAAGGGCTACCTGGACTGGATCACGCAAGCAGAGGATATTGACCCTGAGAATGACGACGAGGGACTGGATGACGACAAGCCTAGAAATCGTAAGTACAAAAATAGGAAAGCACTAGGGTCGAGAGAGAATTGATCACAGATTTTTTACGTCAGAGATGGTCCATGAAAGAGGACAGTGAAATATTTCCTTTTTATATGGGTTACAATGTTTAAATTATTGCCGTATTACAAGGTTAATTTCTGTTTTGATCTATATTGAGTTTAAAAATACTTGCAGATCTATACATATTAACATGGGCTCATACATGTCTGATGCACAGCCTGTCGTTTTCTCTCTCTATAAATGATGTTAAGAAAGCAATAATATACAGCAGCTCAACCGCCATCATGCTTGGTTTAATCTAAATTCAATTGGACAAAACTTTTGATCAAGATTAACCTGCCTGCGGATGATAAATATAAATAAATAACCTTTATTAGTGTTTTATTGATTGTTTCAGTTGGAGATGATATCTTTTTATCAAAATCTCACCAAACACAAACCACTAATCAAAGGAATGTATAGATGTGCTTGTGTTTATATGCAGGCAGGTTTTGCCCTCCATATTAGACATTACTTTTCGGAAAGATGCAGACAGATATGGACCAATAGTTCTTGTGAGAAAAGGGCATTTAGAAAGGATCTGCTCTAGATAGTGATCTAAATCATGCAAATGCCAGATTTAGGCTTAGGGTTTGGTAACTATAATTTATCTACATCAAGAAAAGCATGTAAACGGGCAGCCCCTGCAGGGGCATAATGTATACCCTTGTGTGTACATATATGTGTATGTTTTTGTCTTTAAACTTATTTCTCAAACTTGAGATTGTGTATTGTCATTGTCAAGGATACTTATTCAGATATACTCTAATCTACAAGCTGACACACATCTAGTGGTACAAAATAGAACTGCACCTTAGTACAGATTGCTTGTATTAAGAGTGATGTTTTATGTTCAGTGTGTTGTGTCAAGTGTCTTAATTTTGGTGTGCCTATTGAAAAGTGTTAGGATAGAGAGTGTTGGTGGCGTCTCTCTCTTTCTGTCTGTCAGTGTGTCTGTCTTTGACTGTTTGAGTCTCGCTCTGTTGTTTTCAGGGAAGACTCATCGTTTACAGTACATCCGTGGAGCGGTGAAGAAAAAAGCAGCTCTGCTTCGTAAGGCGTGTGCGTTTCCAAAGCAACCACGGTTTACTTTTGCGTTTGCATGGCAAAAGTGCAACAAGCCCCATAGACCTTTTTTATACTGACCCCCAACCCATCCTTCCCTGCTCAGACATGTCAATCTGGGTAGGGATGATGATGGACTCTCCGTGGTTTAGATTTCTGAATGAAAACAGGCATGAAGTTTTGAGAGTTTTAGAATATGGGCTCTTTCAGGGCGGTAAAGTTTTTCTGTTTAAAATATCTGGACTTTTAGCATGTTTCTTTTTTTCTCCAGGTATTTGAAACAGAATCAGGTGTTTTGTATTAGATTTCAGTCACACATCAGGCTCCTGTTGCGATGTGATCTGCATGTGTTATCTAGAGAAAAACAGTTGCACATCACGGTTCAGATGGTTCTGACTCTGAGATTGTGTTTTCTCTTTGACAACCATGGTGAGATGTTGCAGAGTATTCTGAGTGAACTTTCAGTATTCATCCATTTGAACACTGAAATATTAATTTCATTTGAGACTCATGTTGCTTCACCCCCACTGGTCCTCAGCACATTTGTTTTCTTTAGTGTTTATATTACAAAAAAAAATATTTCAAGTTTCTTTCATAAAACAAGAAGTTCAAAAATTGTAAGACTAACAGTCATTTTCATCTTAAATGCATTAATTTTCTAAAGACATCATCAGCACACTGATGATGTAATGTCACTATTCGACATGTGTAATCCTGTCTCAGAATATCCGATCAAACGTAATCCCATAATCCCATTTCCAAGGGTGGTGTAGTCTGCTTGATAATGTGTTTTCATTATTGTGAGAAATAGAATTAGGGGGAAAAGATCAGAGCCAATACGAATGGAGCATGGAATTTAGAGACACTGCTTGACCCCGCCCTCTGTGCATGTTAATGAGATGGAATTGTAGGTCTGCATGCTGATTAGTAGATTAGCAAGGTTTTGGTTGACAGCATAATCTTTTACATTTCACACATTTCAATAGTTTTATTTTTTCCTGAATTCATCCGAATCATTTATAAAGGTGTATATATGCTAATAGTTTAGGCCTTGTTTAATTAACATTGATTTACATAAACTATTTTAACTAGGGCTGCACGTATTGAAAAAATGTGATATTGTGATATTTTATTTGTTTGCGATGAATACTGCAATATGAATACAGTTTCACAAGATAGTTTGAACAGCACTATTTGACAGTTTTCTGATGAGTAGTATTCAGCTACTGAAATGGAATTATTGCAAATGCTAAAAAGGCTTTTGTTACTTTGCTCTGTCTTATTTCTAGTCCAAATATCAAAAAAAGAGCAAGTAAAAATAGTTTTGTTTCACCTTCAAAAGAAATAAGTCAAAATTAAAAGTAATTTCTTTAAACAAGCAAAATTATATACCAGTGGGGTAAGTGAAATCTTGTTTTAGCTTTGAAGTGTATTGAAGTTTTTTTTTTTTTTGCATGAATCGCATAAATGGCATATAAATACAGTTACAATTGGTCAGCTATAATTAAAACTCAACATTGCATATCTTGCGATGTGACTATTGCAGATGCGCACATTACAATATCAATGCTAAATCAATGGATTGTGCAGCCCAAATATTATCAGTATATTTATGCGGGTACTGATGAGCTGTACTGTCTTATTTTTTTGCAAGCATTTTCTGGGGCACTCATAGTCCATCTTAAAAACTTCACATCTTAAAAAGTTCACATCTAAGCATTGCCTGGCTGTCTTCAGGACTGTTTATTATGTTAAAAAAAAGTTTCAGTTATTCTTTATATATACTGTATATACATTTTTTTATTTTATTTTATTTTTTTTTATTCACTCATTCCTCTATACTTAATCTTCCCTTTATCTGCCTGTCTAATAGGTCTGTGTTTTTGTAATACGATTTTTATTGTAGTTAAGTGAGTATGATTGTTTTTTATTTGCATATTAGTAAGAAACCGCTTTGTGTTCATACAAAAATGACTTAAGCTCTGTTTTTCACTGGAACTGCACCTGTTGCCAATATAGTGAAGAAAACAAATTAGGATTGGGTTCATTGTGTATGTTTTGGTGACTCACTGTGCAAAATATTTAACATAATCCTATAAATGATGTTTAGGACATGCAATAATTGTAGCAAATGTTTTCTTTGGCAAATTTTGAAATCTATCGCCTGACTTCGGTAAGGTTTTTATTATCATTTTCATCATTAGACTTGTGTTAGCATTCTTTTTAATGCAAAATAACTACATTTTAACTATTTGCCAACTCTTATTTTTATGTGAATTGGACATTTAGCAAGTGTTCATTTTGGATCCTGGTTTAATCTCTGCTGTCAATGTGTCAGGCTAAAAGTGTAGGTAGGGGTTCTTTACAGGTTGGAAGTGAGTTGCTTGTCCGTGTGAGTGTGTTAAACCAGCCTTTGATGAGCAATGAGTATCATCTATACTGGTAATTCATCTCCCTCTCTCTCCCTCTCTCTCTCTTTCTGTCTCGTGCAGTGAGTATGCCGGCCAGTGAAAATGAGTCAGTGAACACTGATAATGCTCCAGCTGGAGACATGGAAGGAGAGACCTGCTGTACCCGTATGGCGTAAGTCTCCACAGCATCCAGTTCCTCTTCTTTTCTTCTCCTGTTCTCCTTCCTGATCTGCTTTCCTCTAGTTTCACTTTTTTTCTTCCATCTATAGATCTTCAGACTTTTTAGTATTCAGACATGTTCAGAGAAAAGGTTGAGTGTTAGTTTAAAAATGGGCTTAGGAATGTAAGTTAATGCCAGTAAACTGGTAGGTGAAGGTCAGCAGGACCCATTGGGCGGCTCCTGGCGCTCCCGTGATCTTCAGTGTCCTTTTTTTCTCTGTGCATCTGTTGCTGTTGTCTGTTTTCCAGCTGATCTGCCCTGTTAGTGATCAGTGTTTTATGTCACAAACACAGATTGGAACACAATAGCCTGTCTGTTTATATGTAGAATACAGAAAACATTCTGACAGATTAGTCACAGAGTCTGTAAACAAGTGCCCCTATTATGCCGTTTTAAAAGGTTTTCATGAAGGTCAAAAAAACACCTTAATTTTCTTATAATAAATATTTCGGTGTCTCTTTTTATTTTTCATGTCTGTAATGGTTTAAACACCCACTCTCTATAAACTTTTGTTTCTAGTGCCTGCTCTGATTGGTCAGATAATTGGTCTACCATTTGCAGTGTGTGCTAAAAAAATAAAAGCAAAAAACACCAATTCCCTTACCTGAAATGACCCTTTTCACAAGCCTGTTATGATGCGTTTAACGGTCATCAGCATCTTAAATCCTGTTATCATTTAAATATTTTTATTTTTAAAAAGTATGAACATTTACATGTATTCATGTATGTATTATATCATCTTTGCTTCAAATTGCAAAAAAAAAAAAAAAATTAACGCTTGTGTGAGGTGTTTCTAATGCAGTGTTTATGGGACAGGACAATAAATTTGACGTTATTCTCTCCACTGGCTGCCATCATCAGTCTCATACAATTTTTTTCCTTTTTACAATTTTTATAACATCATCGTGGAGTTTTTCTTTTATTATTTGAGCAAATGAGATTGTAAAAAACGATTTCACTGTGCTCTTAAGTTTTCCCAACTATGATGACTTCCACTACTGAAAAACTCAGAAGTTTGTAAAGGGTCTATTCAGACACCGCAGCACGTGCTTAGTATTTCCTGCAATGAAACAGTAACAGTATCAGTTCTTATCATTTGGAAGTGCATGCAAAGTGTATTATAGGGATGTAAATGTGTCACCTTACACATTTTTGGATCTGGAATAGGTCTTTACCATTATACCTATTTTAAAAGGAGATGATTTTGGGATGGAAAGTTGCCAAAGAAAGGACACTGTGGGAAGCCAAACACACTAAATGCAGCACAGTGTCATAAAACTCCAAGCTGACATGTTGCAGGCCTCAGCTACAGCAACAGTGTTTGAATGTCAAAGTGGATATTGTTTGCAGACAGCCAGTATAAACCGTAGGCTAAGATTACACATGTCATACAAACCTATGTTTCTTTTTTTTCAAAGACAAATACTCAATTTATAATGAACTTTGTAAAATTTTACTTTCTCTAACAGCTGTGTAACACACTATATAAAAGGTACTATTTGAACAAACATAACAGGGGCACTTTAAATGTAGACTTCATTTACTTACATATATTATTATAAAGTTAAACATAAAAATGCATTACTGAAAGCAATAAGTGTGCATCACATCAAACAGAAACAGATCTGTTTGATAAGTTGTTTGTTATCTATCTATCTATCTATCTATCTATCTATCTATCTATCTATCTATCTATCTATCTATCTATCTATCTATCTATCTATCTATCTATCTATCTATCTATCTATCTATCTATCTATCTATCTATCTATCTATCTATCTATCTATCTATCTATCTATCTATCTATCTATCTATCTATCATCCCTTTATATGTGAGCGGCACTCAGTTGCTCCTGCTCATTGTCTTTTGTTCCACATGGAGGCGCTCCAACAGAGTGCTGATGTACATTATGAGCAGGTTCACCTGATTTTCCCTCAGTTCTGCTGTCTCTGTGGAGCACTGTCCTTCATGATGTCGTGTCTGTTCTGTATGTATAACACATTTTGTTTTCCATTCCAGAAATAGGATCTCCAAATCCAAATTCAGGTTAGTACATTGCACACCGCCTGAAGGCCGATGCTGCCTTCATTAACGCTTTTCATATATATGTGTTGTGTGTGTGTGTTTGTTGTGTTTTGATGCCAGTGTTGTGTTTTGATCATCACGGTGGCCCTCGAATCAGTGGCTAGATATCCATTAACGAGTTCAGACTGCCAGCGTTATTCAGATCAGATTTGTTTGCTATTTACCAAAAGAATCAAGAGCAGCAGTATTTACAGTCACTGCTAGCTGAAACACACATACAGTAGTTTTTATATTTCCAGAGAGTGCATTTAGTGAATACTGCATTCAGTAGGAATTGTGTCAGGATGCACAGATTTAAAACTTTGAACTTTTCATACAATTTTCCATCCTCCCTCTTTCTCTGTTTCTCTCTCTATCTCTTTGTATTTACAGTCGATATTCACGCCGGTGGAATCGGTTATGTCGGCGTAAGTGCCGTGCAGCAGTGAAATCAAACGTCTTCTACTGGCTGGTGATTTTTCTGGTATTTTTGAACACACTTACTATTGCCTCAGAGCATCACCAGCAGCCGGAGTGGCTCACCAATGTACAAGGTAATCTACATTACAAAGCTGTACATATATCACCATACTAATACTGACACTTCAAGAAATAGCTCCGCTCTCAACCCCTAGCCATATGCCATAGCATTTTTATTACCATTTAAAATAAGAGATTTAACATATTTTATTGAGAAATTTATTGTAAATGTGTATGTAGATGTGAGTTTTCAGCTATTCTTTGGTCCTTCATAAATTCATAAATGAACATTGAAAAATTACAAATGTCTGTCACTTAACGGCCACCTTTGATTGATACATCTTTTCTAAATAAAATTTTTCATTTAAAATAATAAGAACAAGACTGTATTTCATAATGATTGTTATTTTAGGTGTTATTATTGTGGTTTATGAATCTCACACTGAATAAATGTGTTGTTTATGTACTTACAGATATAGCCAATAAGGTGCTGCTGGCTCTCTTTACGGGTGAGATGCTGTTAAAGATGTACAGTCTGGGCCTACAGGCCTATTTTGTCTCCCTTTTCAACCGATTTGACAGCTTTGTGGTGTGCGGTGGGATTCTGGAAACCATCCTGGTGGAGACCAAAATAATGTCACCCCTGGGCATCTCTGTGTTGCGCTGCGTACGTCTGCTTCGCATCTTCAAGATCACCAGGTGTGTGTTAAAGATGTGTGTGTACTGTATGTTTAGGTCTTTTATTTTATGTTTATACTAATGAATACTGTCTACTTTCAGATACTGGAACTCTCTGAGTAATCTAGTGGCGTCTCTGTTGAACTCTGTGCGTTCGATCGCATCCCTGTTACTGCTGCTCTTCCTCTTCATTATCATCTTCAGTCTGCTCGGAATGCAGCTCTTTGGTGGAAAGTTCAACTTTGATGAGACTCGACGCAGCACATTTGATAATTTCCCTCAGTCTCTCCTCACCGTCTTTCAGGTTCTGCCACAGTCACACTCACAGCACACACTTGCAATATGGCTTTAAACAGGACTCGTGTTTGATTTGAATAATGTTTGTTGTCACAGATTTTGACCGGAGAGGACTGGAACTCTGTAATGTACGATGGCATCATGGCGTATGGAGGGCCGTCCTTTCCTGGCATGCTTGTCTGCATTTACTTCATCATCCTCTTCATCTGTGGAAACTGTATCCTTAAAGCACCAGTTTGATGTGACACAAAAAAAGAAACAATCTGATTATAAAACTGATAGTTCTGTTCCTGAACTCTAAACAGACATCCTCCTGAATGTCTTCTTGGCCATTGCTGTGGACAACCTCGCAGACGCAGAGAGTCTAACATCAGCGCAGAAAGAGGAAGAGGAGGAGAAAGAGAGAAAGAAGCTGGCCAGGTTTAGTGACTCAGAGTTCACTTGAGTGCAGTGTTTTGAGATGGTCTGAGGGCCCATAAAACCTTCCTATGAGGATTTCCTGTCTCCTGCCTAATGAGCTCATTTAGACTGGATCAGTTATGACTTCATTAATTTAACATTGAGGAAATTAAGTATCATTTTACAGAAGTGTTTTTGCCCCTCTGAAGAGCTGTAAATACAGGTGCTTAGCAGGACCGTAAAGCTGCATATGCGCACATTTATGACACCGTTTCTGTCTTACAGAACGGCCAGTCCAGAGAAGCGCCAGAACTCTGAGAAACCACCCCTAGAGGATGAAAAGAAAGAGGAAAAAATTGAACTCAAATCCATCACTTCAGATGGAGAGACGCCAACTGCCACCAAGGTCAGTAGCGGCACTGAAACTGATTAAAGCAATAATAGGAATTGAGTTGCGACAGTGAAAATGGAAGATAAAAAGAAAGTGATAAAACTAAAGAAGAAAAACCCGAACGTTAAAATGACGGCCTTTTGAAACAGATTGTCCCAACAAAACCAAACTCTATTGGAAAATCAACCTAGTTTACAGTGTGCACCTTTATCTTGTAATTATGGCTTACATATATAATGTTTGTCTCTAAACATAAAGCTGGTAAAGAAGATGATGCATACAGATCACACACAAACAAGACATTTACATTCAGATGCACAGATGCATCATCAAATCTATACTGTGTGTGTGGTCTAGAGTGACTTGTGATCATAATGGTGGTACCAACTACTCAAATCATTGCATATAGTTAAAGACATACCCACATTTATAATAGAGTACTTGATAATTTTTTCTCATTATTTATTTTATTTATTTGCAATAATCAGTGACCTAATTAAAATATTAATTATAATAATGCTAATTGATTGGAACTGAATCAGTAAAATTAAAAATGTTTCAATGATTTATTAATTTTATAATAATAATAATGATGATGATGATATGGCGACCCCATATTAATAAAGGGACTAAGTCGAAAAGAAAATTTGACTTTTTATTATTCCTCATATAATATATTTTAAGAGAATTTGGTTTGCTTGTTTGATTTTAGATCAACATAGATGAGTACACAGGGGAGGACAACGAAGAGAAAAATCCATATCCTGTCAACGATTTCCCAGGTGTGTTAAGAGAAAGTGTTTGTGTGTGTGTGTGTGTGTGTGTGTGTGTGTGTGTGTGCGTGCGTGCATGCCCGTGTGTGTACCATAAGCACCATAAATAATTTCCACAGAAGAGCCCAGGCTGTTGTATTCAGCTCTGGGAGCACTCTACGTGAGTTGTTTTTCGGTTGAGCAAAGATGTCCTTTTCTTTACACTTGTTGATTTCCCCAAGTTCACCACACTCCCCAGCTCATGCCAACTGTATACTAGACGACATAAGTCATCATCAGTGATGCAAAGACCTAGAGTATGAGAAACTGTTGAGGGATGAAGTGTCTCATATACTCTGTGAATTGGTCTGTCGGTTGTTCTTTTAGCAGGGGAGGATGACGAGGAGGAGCCAGAGATGCCAGTAGGTCCTCGTCCACGTCCACTCTCTGACATTCAGCTGAAGGAGAAAGCCGTCCCCATGCCACAAGCCAAAGCCTTCTTTATTTTCAGCCCCAGTAACAAGTATGAGAAGCACAAACACATTAATACTTAGTTTTTTACATAAATGGGTTGTGCCACTTAGTATTCAAAGCCCAAAAATGTCTTTTCTATCTCATTTCTCTTCCCTTTTTCTACTCTGTAGGTTCAGGGTTTTGTGTCATAAGATTGTAAACCACAACATCTTCACCAATTTAATCCTGTTCTTCATACTGCTGAGCAGTATTTCACTGGCAGCGGAGGACCCAGTGAAGAATGACTCATTCAGGAATCAGGTACACACAAACGTACACACACTGACATATACATCATGTTTGTAGCACTGCCGTTATGAGGCTTTGATATCTGCATTTCTTTCTCTTTTTTTCTCTGCTAGATTCTAGGCTATGCAGATTATGTGTTTACAGGAATCTTCACCATAGAGATCATATTAAAGGTAAATTTCCATTTTAAAGGTAAATGTGTCCCAGTTCATTTCATGCTAATAATATCTTTCCTACTATAACCTTCTCACGGTGTTTCTTTCACACTCATCTAATTCCTCGCTGTCTTCCATTGGTCTGCTCTGCCTCTCAGATGACAGCGTATGGAGCATTTCTTCATAAGGGTTCATTTTGTCGGAATTATTTTAATATTTTGGATCTGGTGGTGGTCAGTGTGTCTCTGATCTCCTCTGGAATTCAGTAAGTACCTTTTTCCAAACTAACCAGTACTACTGCTTCTCATGGCACAAATAATCTATCCAGTGTAACCTTTATTAATATCATTGCCTGGTCAAATGCTACTTTTTTAGTTTATGTCTGGCCGAAACAGTGCTGTTATTGTTAAATAAGGATGTTGTCATACTATCAGGTTTATTAAAACAAAGTAGGGTGTGTTTGCTTGTTGGCGCTGTTCATTAGAATGAACACTCCAATCTTCACCGTGGTGTTCACCAAGCTGAAAACAAAGTCTTGGACTGTTTCCAAATGAACCATGCTGTTTGACTGAGTATGAAATTTATACAGACCAAGGACATCTAAATAAACTAAAAACACAAGGTGTGACCAAAAAAGTACTGAATGCTTAGACAATAAATGCCTGTCGCTCACAACACAGCATTGTTTCGAATCTTTTATAAGTTCTATAGCAAAATAAAATAAATTAAAATTAATTTTTTGAGTGTTTTGTTAAAAGACAGTGTGAATGTTAAGTGGACCAGGATTGAATATATAATTTCTTTCCTGGCATAGACAAAATAGCTAGGTGATCTAAAATCCATGCGCATACTTTAAACAAAAACTATTATAAATGTTTTGTTATTATATTATTTTATTTTTGTTAATAGAAACAATTGTAATTGTTTTACAATTGTAAAATAATCTATTACAATGTAAATACCATGTAAAGCTTTAGATTGCACTGGTACTTTTAATCTAAACATTTACAATGTCGAAGTGAGTGTTATTTAGATTATTATTAGGCAGAAATATTAAGCAGAAATTGCTTGCAGTCTGTGGGCATCTGCCTCTCTCTATAGTGTTGTGAATACAGTCACATGATCGGTAATTAGTCGCTCTGATTGGTGATGCCAAACTGTGCTGTGATTCACAGGTCAAGTGCCATTAATGTAGTGAAGATTCTCAGAGTGCTGAGGGTGTTGAGGCCCCTGAGAGCAATCAACAGAGCCAAGGGCCTCAAAGTGAGTCTTTCTGTCTCATTCATAAAAATTGCACACATCTCTGTTCAGAGGCTGGCCTACAGTTTTCATACAATATAATGGATGTGCTGAGCATTTATTTTAATTGAGAGCCTTGTTTGCATTCACAGCATGTGGTTCAGTGTGTGTTTGTTGCCATCCGCACCATCGGGAATATCGTCATCGTCACCTCTTTGCTGCAGTTCATGTTTGCCTGTATTGGTGTTCAACTCTTTAAGGTAAGTTCTGCTGTTTCACTCTTTATAGATAATTGATAAAAATATATTTGTCTACAGAGAAAATTCTAAGTTTTTTCCTGGAACCCAGCTGTGTGTTGTTTGCACTTATTACAGTATTATTTAGTGTTAAATGCATGTAAACTGATGTTTTTTTTTATCTAGGGCAAATTCTTCTACTGCACAGACACTTCTAAACAGACGCAGGCTGAGTGCAGGTGAAATCTCTTTGTCTTTGCCTATTAAGTTCAATATTTACAGTAAATAAAAAAAGGTCATTAATATGTATATATGTGTGTGTGTTTTCTTTTTAACAGAGGGGCCTATATACTGTACAAGGATGGGAATGTTGGAAAGCCAGAGAAAGCTCAACGCTCCTGGGAGAACAGTGACTTCAACTTTGATGATGTCCTACAGGGCATGATGGCTCTGTTTGCTGTGTCCACTTTTGAGGGTTGGCCAGGGTGCGAGACACAAACAATCACATACACTACTTTTTAATATTCATTTGAAAATGTAATTAATACTTTTTGGTATCTGTTTTAATCTGTTTTAATTATCTGTTTTTGACCATCAATTGTATATACCTTACCAATAACTTTTAACTGTAAGAATACAAGGTGTGCCGTGTGAGCAGGTTCATATGCATGTCTCATGCTAAAATGTGTAAGACTTGAAAGCCCCCTTTTAAATATACATAGTCTAATTTAACCTAATCTAAAGTAGCATCGTTTAAATAATTACTTCAGCTCGTAAGGTGATTGCGTAATGTGATGCTCGTGAGTCATAACTGCACAGATCCAGCACGACTGTCCTGAAGTTAGCAAACAGTTTAAACAAAAGCACTTAAGAGATACAGTTTTTGCTTAACATGCTGATGTTCAGCCATCCCTAACTAGGCCTGTCATGATAAGGAATTTTTGATGTACAATATATTGTCACAGAAGTTGTTGTGACAAGCGATATTATTGTCATTTTGAGATCATTTATGCCACAGATTATAAAATAGCACAATAATAAAATAGCCATGAACACTTTAATATACTCATCATTCTTAAGATTATTTCTTATATATTCTATTATTTGATGTTTAAAAGGTAAATGTCCTATTATATATACTATTAAATGTCCTATTAGGTAAATGTCCAAGTGTAAACTTTGACACCGGTCAAGAAGAATATAAATGTCTTTGTAAAATGACTTCGACGTTATTTCTGAATTTTTAATTATATATTGCAATGCCAAAAAATGTTGGGGTCATCTGCAAGTATTGCACAATAAATCGAAATATTGGTTATTGACAGGCCTATCTGTATCACAAACATGTTTTCTTGTAGGACAAGGGGTGCAGGCTTTTTCATGCAGCCAGTGTCAGGACTCCTGTTCTGTAGCCTTAATGCACTGTGTGAACAGCTGAGTAATGTGACGTAACATGAGCAGCCCAGCTATTTGCTAATGGCATTTATTGATAATGACTTTTATTATCAACAATTACTGATTTTATTGATTCGTTGTTGCAGCCCTAATTGAAAGTTCAAAAGATCAGTGTTTATTTTAAATAATATAAAAAAATACCAACAAATGTTTTCAGCTAGGTAGAAATTTCATGCATTTCTTCAAGTAGATCAACAGTAATAAAAGCATTGATTGAAAACTCAAACAGGAAGCTTTGTGTTGTCCCACAGGCTCCTCTACAGAGCCATCGACTCCCATGCAGAGGATGTTGGGCCGATCTACAACTACCGTGTGGTCATCTCCATATTCTTCATCATCTACATTATCATCATCGCATTCTTCATGATGAACATATTCGTAGGTTTCGTCATTGTGACGTTTCAGGAGCAGGGAGAGCAAGAGTACAAAAACTGTGAGCTGGACAAGAACCAGGTAGACTGATGACAATAAATCAAGTTTAGATTATGTATTGGATTGACTAAAATTGGTTTCTGATAACGATTGATTCCCTGTGTAACTTCTGTATATCTGTTTCTGTGTGTGTGTGTAGCGTCAGTGTGTGGAGTATGCCCTGAAAGCTCGTCCCCTACGCAGGTACATTCCCAAAAACCCATATCAGTACAAAGTCTGGTACGTGGTGAACTCTACCTACTTTGAGTACCTGATGTTCACGCTCATCCTTCTCAACACCATCTGCCTGGCCATGCAGGTCAGTGCACACAGAAACTCATAGCTACAACTTCTCTGGGTTTAATGGAATTATTAGGTATTTATTCTGCAAAGGTCCGAAAGTTTAACATTTCTTGCAAAGTTCAAATAAAAAAATTGGTTAATACTTAATTTTATTCTATCTTTATCCATGCAGTGTGACTATTAATTTAACTACTGAGTAATATTAATGAATTACATGTACTTACTAAAGGGCAGCACGGTGGCTTAGTGGTTAGTTAGAAGAAGAAGGTTGCTAGTTCAAGTCCCCACTGGGACAGTTGGCATTTCTGTGTGGAGTTTGCATGTTTGCGTGGGTTTTCTCTGGGTGCTCCGGATTCCCTCACAGTTTAAACACATACACAATAGGTACTTTGGTCGTAATGCATGAATGTGTGTGAGAATGCGAGAGTGTATGGGTGTTTCCCAGTAATGGGTTGAGATTGGAAGGGCTATTACTGTGTGAAAAATATGGCAAAATATTTATTGGTTTATTCTGCTGTGGCAACCTCTAATAAATAAGGGACTAAGATTAAGGAAAATGAATAAATGAATTATATGAACCATATAGTACTTACCATATGGTTAGGGTTAGAATTTGGGTTAGGTTTAAGGATAGTTGCATTAAATTATTATTAGCATAATTAATTGTATTTACTGTTTAAGCACATGGAACGTGTAACAAGGACACCTTAACATAAAGTGTTACCATTTACATTTATGAGTTCATTTTTTTATTTAGGATTTTCTTTTCAGAAAATGACAATAATACCAAATGTTTTATTGATTGTGATTAAAAATCTATCAAATATAATATGCTGCATATTGCCAACAGATATCTATTATTTTTAAATCCAGAAAATCTTTTTTCTAGATAATTTTTTCCGTAGCTCTATTGTCAAATAAAAGAAATGGATTTATATATATATACTTATAACATTTTTTTAATTCATGTGTTTGCAGCACCATGGTCAATCTCAGTCTTTCAACAAAGCCATGAATATCCTCAATATGTTGTTCACTGGCCTCTTCACTGTGGAAATGATCCTCAAACTCATCGCTTTCAAACCCAGGGTACGACCTGCATGTTTTTATGTATTATCTTATTTTTAATCATGGAATCTATATTAATTATTATAATTCTGTATCATGAACTAATCAGAATGGTAAGATTAATATTTTTAAGATTTGATATTATCAAGTAATGAGCTATTCTTAATACAGATGTCCCAAAATGCATTGTATAGTACTTTATTAACAGTACTTTGTTTTGTTTAATTGCTGTATGTTTTTTCCAGCTGCCTTCCAGGCTAGATGTTTTCTGTTCATTTTTTTGTTTTGTTTTATTTTATTACGAATGCTTGTTTTCAGTGGACAACACTCTCCTTCAGAATTATGTCACGTCACACTTAGTTAACCTACATAACTTAAAGTACTTTAAAATGACCACTTGTTTTGGCCCAGATGAGGACAGATATGAATATAACATGAAACAATAGTCTTCCGTTCTCCCTCTGAAATGAGTTACATCGCCAGCCTTAAGACACAGACAGCCAGTAATTCCATCAGTTAGTGTTTAAAGACTTCTCGCATAACTTGGCAGCCATTTCCAGTCCATTAAAGGTTTTCCTGCGCTATTAAGCACAAATCAGATATTGTAAAGATGGTGTCAGTAGAGATGCCATCCGCTCTGAATTACTCAAAGCAGACATGCTCTCAAGCGTCCTCTAGAGCCCTGAAAACCATCCTTCCCAGATAAACTTGAAAAGTGCATTTTATGTGGAAATGGACATGTACAATCAGTAATTTCCCGATTTTTTTTTTGGTTTTGTTTTTGTTTTGCTGAATGGTGGTTGGCTAACGAGCGTTTGGGATGTTGACTGTGCTCATGCATCATGGGTACGGGCAGCGCTAGTGATGGTCAATTCTTCCTCTCTAACTGCCCTCTCTCACCCCTCACCCCCACCCTCCCCTCGTCCTGTGTAGGGTTACTTTAGTGACCCCTGGAATGTTTTTGACTTCCTCATCGTAATTGGCAGCATTATAGACGTCATTCTGAGTGAGATCAACGTAAGTACATCGCCACCTCTCTCTCTCTCTCTTTTTTCTCTCTTCCTCTTCTTCTCTCTTTTGCTCTCCTGTCCATCTCTGCTGTCTTTTACCCCCCTGTGCTTCTTGCCATTCTCTGCTCCTGCTGTCCCCTACAAATCCTCATTCCCCTGTTCTGATGGCAAGATGGCTGCTGTGGCAGGTCGCCCTCTGGTGGTGAGAGGTATATTTAGGGCACACGCGCAAGGATAAAAAAGGCAGCGTTTTTCGGTAGGCCCGTGAAAGAGAGCGAGCGAGCGTTTGTTTTCATCCCCCAGGCAGTGATGTATGTTGTTTTGCTGTAACTAACAGTCACACCCGAACTAACCCTGGAGTCCTGGCCGTTCCTCTCAGCGGTTTTGATGGATTAGCATGACAGGTCCCAGGTCATCATGGGATTCTTGTTTTTTTTTTTTTATTTCCTCACACCCGTCATTTGATTTTATGATTTATTTATTTTTCCTCATGTCTTCTGTGAGTTAAATGTTCATGTGTAACTGTTTTCTTCCTTATTTTCTCCTCTCTCCTTTTCTTTTTCATTTTTTCTTTTTCCGTCCAGCATTATTTTGTTGATGCATGGAACACGTTTGATGCCCTTATTGTAGTGGGTAGTGTTGTTGATATAGCCATCACAGAGGTTAACGTAAGTAATCTCTCTCTCTCAATCTGCCTGCCTGCACCCCCCCCCCCCCTTCCACCCCCCCACACTAACAAAGATGGAGTTGCTTTAACCCTCCACCCGCACACATAGGCATGAATGACCTTGTATAGCACTCAGGGTGATATATTCTGGCTTTACAATCAATATGGACTGATACATTGTTTTGGAAAGCAGTTATATTAGGATGGATGGGCGATTTGATCAATGTTGCCTGTAATTCAGTAAATGCTGAAAAATGTTGCTTTACTGTTGAATCAATTCATAAACCTTCAAATTAATTTTGAC
Organism: Danio rerio; assembly: GCF_052040795.2. Classification (NCBI taxonomy): domain Eukaryota; kingdom Metazoa; phylum Chordata; class Actinopteri; order Cypriniformes; family Danionidae; genus Danio; species Danio rerio. The sequence goes on from NC_141024.2 coordinate 21,016,314, forward strand.
AGAAGAGCCCAGACTCACTTTTGTTTGTTTAGTGTACATTTTTAAGCATTTGGCTTTTACCTGATCGAAATTGGTTAACAATGTCAATGTTAACAACTGTCAAATGTAGTATTTTTATGTATATCAGGTATATATTGGTTGATTTTAACCTGAAATGATCACTATATATTATCTTTGATGTTTAGTACCACTCAGAAGTATGGGATCAGTAAGTATTTTAAATGTTTTTGAAAGCACTCTCTCTAATGATTTAATGTATTTGGTTAAGAATACAGTAAATCAGTAATATTAGGATAGTTAATGGTTAAAATAACTGTTTTCTATTTTAATATGTTTTACAATGACATTTATTTCTGTAATGGCAACGCTGAATTTTCAGTTATCTTAATCTAGTTTTCAGTATTACATGACCCTTTAGAAATCATTCTGATATGCTGATTTAGACATGTATTTCTTAAAATCTCTTACAATAGTGATGCTTACTATTTTGTATCAAGATTTAATCTATTTAGATTATTTAACGAATAGAGATTTTTGGTTTTTATTTGAAACAGAAATATTTTGTAACATTGTAAATATCACTGTAACTTTTTATCAAATATTTGCATAAGGAAAAAAAAGTCACTAACCTCATAATGTCCCCCATCTCGGAGAATATGACTTTACAAAACTGCTTGAAGGCAGATGAACAAATACAAGGCTACAGTAAGTAACAACAAAATATGGACTCTCTGCTCAAAAAAATGTTAATGAAGGTCCTTTATGATTGACAGCAGTTATGCCGGAGATATACCCCCTGTTTTGCTATACACATCCATTTCAGCACTGACTGGGTTTGATTTGGTTGGAGTTTTCTCCTCATCCAGCATCTGATTTGACCTGAAGGCATGACCTTTGACCCAGCATTGTGTTTGGATTGTTTGTTTATTTATTTATTTATTTATTTATTTTTGACTTTGAGAAAGCACTTTTTTTCTCATGCTTCATTAACCTGTTAATTAATCTGATTCGTGGTCTGAAATGAAAGTGATGAATCCGTGCTGATAGCCAGTCCCTCCTCTCAGTGCTTCAAGGAGATTAGAGTGAAACCGGACGACTCTGTTCTCCCTTAGAAAAGCGTTTATGTGACCCCTCCTCCCCCTGAAGCCGCTCTGCTCCTTTCAGTGATTTGTCCTCCCTGCCTGTTGGAGGCACTGTCTGATTCGTGCCATCTGATTGGACAGAAGCGGGGGGTGGAGAGATGGGAGTGTTTGCCAGCTCTGTTTTGCTGACGATGCCACATTGCATCCCTCTCTATGAATGCCTCTTCTTTTCTGTCTCTCTGTTCTGCATTATCCTCCCTTTTTTCAGTGTTTTTCCTCTGTCTTTTCTCTCTTTCTTCTATGGTACACTTGAACACCCACACAGCATTCTGGGTATGCCTGCTCCCTGTGCCGTTAGCTGCTGGCTGACTGCTATGAACAGTAAATGAACATAATTGGCTAAAATGCATTAAAAAAAAAGACAAAAAAAAAAAAAAGGAGTATATCTCATGAAATATTTGTATCTTTACATCACAGGTTAAAAGTCTTTTATGTAAGGAATATGATAACTTATTGTATTATTAGTTTTTTTATTTAAATAAAATATTTAAACTACATTTATTAAAATTCTATTCCGATCAATTTTACTCCCTTAACAAAAATACAAAGAATTGATTGATTGCTTGAAAATATATAACTATGGAGTCAATCTAGGGCCATATATACTTGCAAAATAAAAGAAAGTTTTGCAAACAAAAAATTAAATATTAAGCAAAAGCAAAAAAAATAAAATTAAATAAAATTAACAAATAAATAAATAAATGCAAATCCCTAAAAATCGCAAAGCAAAATTAATTTTTGAGAAATAAAGATGTATTTTGCTAAAAAATAAATAAATAAATAAATAAAAGAATTGCAAAGGAACAAATTGAGTTTTGAGAAATAAAAATGAAATTTGCAAAACCAAAAAGAACTGCAAATAAAAATTAAGCAGTTAAAAAACAAACAAACAAACAAAAAAAACTAAAATATTTGCAATAAAAAAATATATACATATTTGCAAAACCTTTTTTATAGCATTTTCTTTAAAAAACCCGTCCAGTCAATGGCCCGGACCTGCCTCCATTTAAGCGCATCATAACCTGGAGACACAGTATCAGAGAGTGGTCCTAAAGCCCAGTAGGTCTGCCGTAAACAGTCAAGTTCCATTGACTCCATCCCCTTGTCATAATCAGGGCCACAAGTGAAACGCACAGAAACGTGAAGTGCAAAGTGAAAACAGCAACACAAACTTATGGTTGATTAAAAAGCAAATAAAAATGAGCATTGTGATTGACTGGACGGGTTTTGTAAAGGCAATGCTATAAAAATATTTTGCAAATATTTATTTATTTATTTTTTGCACTGCTTGATTTTTATTTGCAGTTCTTTTTTTGTTTAAAAATTACAGTTTTATTTCTCAAAACTTAATTTTCCTTTAGCAGTTCTTTATTTTTGTTAGCAAAATGCATTTTTATTTCACAAAAATTTATTTTCGCCTTGGTTTTTTTGGAGATTTGCATTTGTTTAATTATTTTTTTGCTCAGTATTTTATTTTCTGTTTGCAAATCTTTCTATTTTGCAACTATATATGGCCCTAGATTGACATATATCACACAATATCACATCTGATAATCTTACTGGTTTAAAAATAGGAATTGTCTTATGTAAAATATTATTTTACAATTATTTTATCATCATTGACTTCATTTATTATTGCTTGTACTTTTTTCTTCGTTTGTTTTAGGGTAAAAATATGACCCAAACACTTATTTTCATGAGATTAACCTAACATTTGAACTGTGTCAGCCAGCCTATGGTCAAGATTGTACCCTTCAGGGGGCAGCGTTTACCAGTGTGTGCCAAATCTCTGTATTTGTGCAATGTGAGATAACATCTGTGATATGGGGCAGTCCTCTGAAAGTGGTTCTGTGTGGAGATTTTATCATGGTAACTGTCTCACAGATGCACATTTGGAACAAGTTACACTGCTGACCCAGTTCTGTAATGTGTGTGCTACATGCATGGTTGGGGTTGCCAGATCCTCTGCAGTTCTACCTAAAAAAAACTCCACCAGTCTCCACCACAAAAATCATGAAAACGTATAATTTTTGAGCCTATCGTGGCACTGCAAAGGATTTAGACACCAGTCTATCTGCATGTAGAAAATCAGCACACATCTACATACAGTCACCCACTGCAACACACATACACACACCATGAAAGACCTGCTTAGAGATTCTGGACTCATGAAAGATGTCGAATCTGTGCATGTGTCTGCGTGTGTCACCAACCCATTCTCCAGTCTGCGGCTGCAAAAACAGCGTATGGCTCCTCCTCACACGGACCATGTGCTGTAGCACCCTCAGCTGGCAGAAAGACAGACCTGCTATGAGGCGTCCCTGTAAAAGACCCAACAAATGTACCTCCAAGCACACTGATGGACACATTTCCCATGCACACACACACGAACACAGGTGTACATTGGGTGGTCGGCGCTGCTATAGCTTTCATCTGTCTGCCTTTCTTTAAAGCCAGCTGACCCCTCCTCCTCTCCCCCCTCCTCTGTGGTAAGACCAATGGTACGGACCAACGGTAACCAAAACCACACCTCTCATTCCACCCGTCACCTTGTCGACCTGTCCATCACCACCTGTCATTCACCACGTGACTTCGGCATGAATGCACGTGTTCTCTCTCATCACTGTGGCATTGGGCAGGCACATGTTTATGCTGGTTTTGTGTCCATCGCCTCAACCTCTCCCCTCCCCTAGGCTGTAATGCCTGTCATTGGTGCGCTGTAGTCACATGGTCATCGCTCTCTATGTGTGTGGTCCAGTGTCAGCCTCTGCTGGTCTGCTCTGGTGTGACAGTTCACCACCAGTGTGGCAGAGCTCTGAAATCAGCTGGGGGCTTGTGAAAAGACGATTTCCTGTCTGATGTCCACATGCATGAAGCTTATTTGCAGTTTTGCTTGGTTTGTGTGATGAATTTTTACAGGCCATGTGTGTGCAGATTTTGTAGGTTTTTGAGATTTTTTTTCCTTAGGTTACACATGTAGTTACATCTAGTAGTGTTGATTCAACATCAAACTAAAGATAAACTTATATTTTTGGACTTTTCACCCATAAAATAAATCTTTGTCATACTTTACTCACCATTCACTTGTTCAAAACCAATTTAATTTGCTTTCTTCTGCTGAACACTAGAGAAGTTATTTTGAATAAAGCTGGTTGATGGCATGCATCAACTTCCAGAGTATTTGTTTTCCTTCTACTGTTTTCCTAACTAAAGCCCCGGTGAGATCACACATTTTTTATTGTCAGTTATGAAAGCCACTATGTCAGATTATGCAATTTTGTCTTGATAAAATCTTAAATTTGTCTCAGGTAACAAATGTGCCAGACTACACGTTCCTTAACGATCAGTCATCCTGTGACGAGCCTTATTTTTTAAAACAGTTACAAGTGTTGCTATAACAATATTTCCAATTTTAATTTCAATGTTTGTTTTTTTTAATCTTATGTCACTCATGCCTGCTGACAAATAGGCTACATTAAGGGCATTCGTTATGACATTGATAAGATCAAATGTATATTTTCTTTTTAATATTAAGATATTTTCTTTTAAATCTAAATGTATATTTTCAAGCCATGAGTTGCTTATTAAACCCTTCCTAGCCTGAACTTGCCGCAAGTGAGACGGAAAAAATTCAATCACATCAGCACCAAGGGAAAATCGGGTGCGCAAGACAAAATAATGACTTATTAAAAAATAGCTAATATATAACAGAGGTTTGTGATACAACAATTACAGTGAAGCATTAATTAAATCCTTATTTTCCACAGTGTGAAACAAATCATCCATTGGCACAGTTGAGTAGTGGATGGCACAAACAAAAAAATAATTAGTATATTTTTCTTGGAAAAAATATCTTTTTGAAACGTATTTTGTTTGGTACAATTTATATCTTCATTCCAATGTATTTTTTGTTGGTCAGTTATCTACTAGATAAACAAGAATAACGAATAACATTTTAGGTGAAGTACTTCAAAAGCAGTTTGCTATATGCTTCAGCGCCAAAGCACAAAGTGGTTTGTTAAAATAAAATCTGGCCTAAATAAAAAAAAAAGTAAAAAAGTAAAATATTCACAGTTTTAGATAAACTTCTATTAAAATGTTTCCATTTTTAATGACAAAATCATCCTTTGAGCCGGTCAGTTTCAATTTAATTAGTTTAATTAAGTGATTTAGCCTTTTACACCACTGAAGTGTTTCTAGATTGCCTTGGAATAACAAACTCGGTTGGAAGGCTGAGAGAACTCAGAAACTTATTGTGAGAATGCAGATGTCTGCATATGTGTGCCAGTCTGTCAAATAAAGTTGCTTAAAACACTTTAATGTTTTAGAGAAAGTAGTTAAAGTTTGCATAACCAATGATTGATCTTATTCACCCGATACCACCTATAAATATGCAGTAAATATGCAGCCTATTTTTTGATTACATGACCCACGGATTAACGGCAACACCCGCGGATGTAACTGAGAAATTATGTGCTTCTATTGTCCAGTGTCACCCACGTGACAGATCTCGTCGTGAATATTGGGACAAAATTAAACATGCTAGACCTTCTGTGTGAGGCGCCGCACACATGGTATTGGTTGTTGTGAACTATGCACATTACAAGAGAAGAAACAATTAAATCTTGTGTCATGACGTCCAATTTTCATTTACAACTCACCACGACACCCTTTGTCAAGGAAATCCTACTGAAATCATGACAAAATCGTGTGTTCTAACCAGGACTTAAAAGTTATTGGGTATCATCAACCAGCATTTTTTTTTAAAAAACTTATCTAGTGTTCAGAAGACAGAACCCTGATTTACTCTGAGGCAGAGTAAATGGTGAGGTAATTTGCATTTTTGGGTAAACTGTCATGCTACTACTGTCAGACATACTGTATTAGACATTTAGTCTACAAGCAAGAGTATCAGACAACAAGAATCATGCTAAATATATTAAAAAAGTATTATGAGATTTCAAAACATCAGCTCCTATTAGATGGGCCTCCCAATGTAGAAAAAATAGTTTATTCAGGCAACTAATTTGACTGCTGATTTTATTTTATACCAGTGTTTATTGATATTAATTTAAACAACTTTTTAAAACTACAGTTAATCTCCATGTAAGAACTACTGAGTGCACCTTTTAATAAGAAGAGCAGTTGTTATGTTTAATATTTAGAGTATATCAAATAACATTTTTAAAAAGTGAAAAAACAGTATGTATGCCACATAAGCAAAATGAATAGTGCGTTTTAATAATCATAATGTATTCATATTTATAAAAAAATTAATTCTGAGGTTAAACTTTGGATAAAGTTACTATGAGATAAAACATAACAACTACCTAAAGTAAAAATTGATGTTTAGATTATTATGAAATAAAAAAAATTGACAGCAGATTTTGAGAGAAGGGTTCTAATAATGACAATCAAACATGTAAACTTATTGACAATAGTAACTAATATTATTATAATTTATAATGATTATTTTTTTTCTTATGTCTTTTTGACTCATTTATGTCTTAATAATGTAACTTTTTATGTCTTGATTTTGATTTAGGTCATGAAGTGGCTGAAATTGATTATAGATTTGATCAAATCTGATAAAGTTTGTCTGCAGATTAGTGTCTGTGTTTGTGACGAGTTCTGTATGTCAGTTCTAATATCACCTTTGAAATACAGTATTAATGCTTCTATGTCAAGTATGTACTATAGGTTGTTTATAAATTATATGCGATTAGCTGAAAAGAAATAAATTAGAGGCAATGTGTATTGTGGTCGATGTCTGTAAATGCTTTGCATCCATTTGGAATATTGTCATTTATTTCATAAAGCCACCAGACATTGTCTGTGTCTCTGTAGTTTGCTCTTAGTGAACGTGTCTAACATGCTGTACACATATTAACCTAATTATGCGTGTATGTGTGTGTCACTTTGAATTTCTACACCAATGGCTGGGTGTATAAATATATGTGTGTGCTTGTTTTTGGTTTTCCATAAACATGCAAATGTGTGTGTCTGTCATGCTGAAAAAGGGCCTCCAAAACACTGAGGATAACGCCAGGATCTCAATCACATTCTTTCGGCTGTTCCGCGTGATGAGGCTGGTGAAGCTCCTGTCTCGGGGAGAGGGTATTCGGACGTTGCTCTGGACCTTCATTAAATCCTTTCAGGTGAGTAGAATTAAATTAGACAGTGCTTTCTTGTGTAAATGTGATGTGATCCAGATTTACACACTAGATTTTATGCCTAGAGTTGAGTTTTAAGAGCAATTAAACACCTTTGTCTTTTCCTTGTCCTTGTTCACAGGCTCTTCCCTATGTTGCATTGCTGATCGTAATGCTGTTCTTCATTTATGCCGTCATTGGGATGCAGGTCAGATGCAGCTTTATTTGCTCTTCCAAACTTCCTCCTCCTCTTTCCCCAAAGAGGTGCATTGATGTCTGTTACAGCTCCTGTACTTGTGCACAATTCATGATGTATTTTTGACTCCACAGATGTTTGGCAAAATCGCCCTGAGGGACAACAGTCAGATCAACCGAAACAACAACTTTCAGACATTTCCTCAGGCTGTTCTGCTTCTCTTCAGGTCAGTTTCCATCTAGCTCTCTCTCTCCATCACTCATTTGGTGTCTCTTTCTCACTCTGAGCTTGTGTATTTGTGTAGGTGTGCGACAGGAGAGGCGTGGCAGGAAATCATGCTGGCCTGTTCTCCAAACCGCCCTTGTGAGAAGGGGTCAGAGATCAACCATTCCAGCGAAGACTGTGGCAGTCACTTTGCCATCTTCTACTTTGTTAGCTTTTATATGCTTTGCGCCTTCCTGGTGAGTTGACATCGATATATCTTTCCAGTAAGCAACTTTGTTATTGTATATCAGCTGTGAATGTTGCTGTCAAATCTTCTCTCCCAGCATGACATCTTTTACCCCCTCCGTACAGTGTTTATCGTATCCATAATAATAGAAGCAGCGGGTGTGATTCAGGGGTTTGTGAGCCACTGTGATTTAGATTCTTCCTCTCCCGCAGATCATTAACCTTTTTGTGGCTGTCATCATGGACAACTTTGACTATTTAACACGGGATTGGTCGATACTGGGACCGCATCATCTAGATGAGTTCAAAAGAATATGGGCAGAATATGATCCTGAGGCTAAGTCAGTCACTCCTGTTTTGCCAACTTTCTCACTTGCACTTTCTCTAATCATCAATGTTTTTTAAAGAGATATACTTATACTTAGATTATTCAAATTAATATTATCATGCAGGGGTCGGATAAAGCATCTGGATGTAGTCACGTTACTGCGCAGAATTCAGCCACCTCTTGGATTTGGAAAGCTTTGTCCACATAGAGTGGCATGCAAGGTAAAAACATCATATATATATATATATATATATATATATATATATATATATATATATATATATATATATATATATATATATATATATATATATATATACATACATAAGTGCTTATTAATGTTTTGCAGTGCATTGTACACATAACTTAATTTTTGTGTGCATTTGCAGCGACTTGTGTCCATGAACATGCCTCTCAATAGTGATGGAACGGTGATGTTTAATGCAACTCTTTTTGCCCTGGTACGAACGGCTCTACGCATCAAAACCGAAGGTGTGTAAATGTCACTGATAGTCATGGAGATCATATACACATGCACAAATACACTCATCAAAGTTTGGTCATATTAACAAAAAGTCACTGTTTGCATGTGCTTGTTTCAGGTAACCTGGAGCAGGCGAATGAGGAACTTAGGGCCATCGTGAAGAAGATTTGGAAGAGGACAAGCATGAAGCTGCTGGATCAAGTTGTTCCCCCTGCTGGAGGTCAGTGGTGTTAAAAAGGCTATTTATTACATTGAGCAGCATTCAAAGGATTGGTCTGTAATATTTTGGTATGATTTTAAAAGAGTCTTTCAAAGAATAGTTATTTTTTTCTCTTGTTCAGATCTTTTTAATAACCTTTTGCTCAATAAAACAACAACTTTAAAAAATATGAAAAACAGAGACAAATTATCTTTGCTCCAACAGAACCCACATCTCCACTGTACCATTTCTAAACAATATATTATGCACATTTTTAATCTGTTTTACATCATGTCATGCTATATACATACATACATACATATACGAATAGAAATAAATAAAAGTTCCCTTATATTTTCACTCATCTTTGTATATTTATACACAATAAATACAATAGGCTTAGAAAAAATAAAATAAAATTAAAATTTAATAATATAGGTAGTAGTTAAAATAAAATAAAATGGATGGTAGAAAAAAATGTGAGAAACAAATAATCAATGGCCAATCTGCAAATATTAAATTTGGATTTATTTGCTCTATATATGTAAGCACTGGCTGCCAAGTAAGATACATTTTTGTCTGCAACCTTTGGTGGAGTACCGAATCTTCTACATTGTAAGATGGTGCATAAGATTTCTAATCCAATGATTAAAAGTTGGAGGAAATTTGTCCTTCCATTTTAGCAGTATAAGATATCTAGCAATTAATGCTGAAAAAGAAATAAGGCTTTTAGTATTATTGTCTAAATTGGCATATGTGATTAAACCAAATATTCCTATAATAGGGCAGAGGGCCAATTGATACATGCAAATTATATTAAAATAAATTAAATAATAATTGCCATAACTTGGTAAGTTTATAACATGACCAAAACATGTGCGGAAGCATACAGTAGTTAATTTGATAGCATGTACCCAACTCGCGACCTAGAAAGATTTATTCATGTCCAGTATCAGTAGTGTGGCATCGTAGATGACAACTGGCTGGACCTGGGATGCCTCACAACTTCCCAATGGAAAGTCTGTTTATTCTTTTTGTTATGTTTATTTATTTTTGGCTATTCAAGATGGGTTCCATCAAATCTGTGATGTAAGCTAATTCCTTCTCAATGACATCCCATGGATCATTACAGAGAAGTAGTGTGTAGTAGTGCCTAACTTGTTTCTTGTTCATGACAAGAATCGAGGATTCAGAATTAATATGTTGTCAGAACATGCCGTAGATTTATTTAGCAATAAGAAAAATGCAGGAAGAAATGTAAAGTCCAAACAACACAATAAACAAAGGCTTGCCATATCTGATTGTGTTTTATCTTGGCCACAGATGATGAAGTCACAGTGGGGAAGTTCTATGCTACATTCCTAATTCAGGAATACTTCAGGAAATTCAAGAAGCGCAAGGAACAGGGCCTGGTGGCCAAAATACCCCCAAAGACTGCTCTTTCACTGCAGGTGGGTACAGCAGACCAATGCACACTTTCATAATTAAACTGACAAGTGTCTTTGTGTGCATATGAACATGCACATGTGTGTGTGTTGTGACCAGGCTGGCCTGCGAACACTACATGATATGGGTCCAGAGATCAGAAGAGCGATATCAGGAGACTTGACCGTGGAGGAGGAGCTGGAAAGGGCCATGAAGGAAACTGTGTGTGCTGCTTCTGAGGATGATATCTTCAGGGTAAAGGTCTGATAATGTCTCTTTTTTCCTCTCCTCGGCTCTGCTCACATCATCGCTTCTGCTGCTGGAGCTTTTGCCCACCTGCATGGGTCAATCAGCCAGATCTTCAAACCAGAGACCTTTCCTGGCTGTAGCAGAGCTGCTTGTTTTGATTTATTGCTCAGCATTATAGAGCCTTGAATTGCTTTCTCATTTGTTAATAAGACAACAAAATCATTACGTTCAATCATTAGAATCATAAAAAGTTTGGATATTATGAGCTGTTCATCTAGAGTTAGCAGGCTTCATTAAGGAGCAGCGCTTTGCCATCATCACACATATCAGATGATTATAAACACGTTTAAAAGGAAAATCTAAATAGTCCTATTAGGAATCATGATTTATTGATTCATTCAAGTATATTTTAGGCAATTTAGAAAACTAAAGCATCCCTGCTTTCTCAAAGTGAGTGCAGAGTGAACGGAGGAAGTAAATTTGTTTGTTTTCTCACTGTGTGTCTGTATTCTGTTTGGCTTTGTTTACATGGTAATAACATTTGTTGAATGATCCAGTTATAAGCCAATAACACTAAATACAGCTAAAAATGTAATGGAATGGATTTTTAAAGTAAATGATGGTAAATATAAAAAGATTACAAGATAAATGTAGTGAGGTAAGTGTGGATTAGTATAACAATCAAAAGATTACATTTTGTGACTTGACAGACAATTCATGACCAGACAAATGCTGACAGAATATAAAAATGAGTACCAACTAATTGGAGTAAACTAGGGATGCACCATAGAATTTTGACCGATAACTGAAAACTCTTTAGATTTAGAGGATGATAGCTGATATATTAAAAAGATGATTTCTTTTTTTTTTCTTTGCATGTTTGTCACACTTTCATTGTTTAAATAATTAAACAAATGTAAATATTAGTCAAAGTTAACACAAGTAATTGTGTAGTAAATAAAGCTACCAAGTCTCTAAACATTAACCAAAATCAGAAGACCAGTAAAATAATAAAACTGCGGCAGGCAGAAGCCTGTGAAGCAGAAAAAAAATAATAATTTATTAAAGATATTGATGTAATTTTATTATCAAACTGAAAACCTTAACATAAAAAATAGCATTTCTTGGTGGATATTGATATGGACGCAGAAATACCCTGCATCCCTACAATCAGAAAAAAATCAATGTCTGTCAGTGCTTAATGTTTATCCTTCACATAAATACTGTAAATTTAAACATATAAAATGTTATATCAGTCACAAAAATTTGTATTTGGAGTAAATTAATGCCAAAAATGCAGAAGATGTTACAGTTTTTTTCAGTCACTTTGGTGCATTTATCACAACACTATTTACATTTGCACAACAGGTAATGCATTTCTCAAAACAATTAGTGCAAACTGCAAAACCAAAAGCATGTCACTTTCTCTAAATTGATAGCTTATTTCTCAAAAGCAAGTGTTCATGTCAATGAAAGTGTCAGTGTCATCAAGATGAAAAGTCCTGACACCATTGTTTATGAACAAGATAGTCAAATGGCGTTGTCATGTTTTCATTATGACACTTTACTTTGTACATTTCTTCCAATGGAAAAAAGTCAGATTTGGTGATATCTCCTGAAAATGCTCTAGACAGCTCTATACAGCACTATACTATTTTCACAAGCCATTTGAAAACTACAGTAGAGTTAGACATCACTCCATTTAGTGAGGTATCTGAGAACAAGAAACAGAATATGTATGTTTCACATTTTTACTGAATTTGCTCTTTGCAATTCTGATTAATTCACAGCATTGTACAAAAGAATAAATAAACCCTTATTTACAACAAACAAACTTTCTTTTAGTAGAGCTGTGCACAACTGTAAACTATATTGGAGTAGATATTGGAACTGAACCTACAACATACACAGGTCTGTAAATCATTCATGAAGTTGTTAAATTTAGAAGACATTTTCAGAAAAAAAAGATGTACATTTTTTTCATAAAAATTGCTTGACAGATTTTGACAACTAGTTCAACATTTTTATATGTAATAACTGAAGTAATAAATTAATATTAATAAAATATGAGGACTATTAGTTTTATATAGAATGACTGTTCAGCATTCACAAGTTTAGTTAACTTTGAGTAACATGACATAAGCAAATTATAATGTTATAAAACAGCAGAGAGTTGTATGAAAGCAATTGATGCATGCCCAAAAGCATTTGCAAATTGTTGGAAGGAATGAAAACCTGCTACTATGATGTGCACAAATGAGAAATACATTAACTGTTGTGCAAATGTAAATGCGCCAAAGCGACCGAGAAAAACTGTAATACCAGACGTAAACAAGGTCTTTGGGGCAGGTGGAGGCGGGGATAAATTTTCATAGAAGTGACACATGTTTATCTTTGCAGCGGTCTGGTGGCCTCTTCGGTAACCATGTAAACTACTACCATCAGAGTGATGGCCACGTCTCCTTCCCACAGTCCTTCACCACACAGCGGCCATTGCACATCAGTAAATCCGGGAGTCCCGGCGAGGCTGAATCTCCCTCTCATCAGAAGCTGGTGGACTCCACCTTCACTCCCAGCAGTTACTCTTCCTCAGGATCCAACGCCAACATCAACAACGCCAACAACACCGCCATCGGACACCGCTATCCCAAACCTACTGTCAGCACGGTGGACGGACAAACAGGGCCTCCTCTCACCACCATCCCACTGCCACGACCCACATGGTGCTTTCCTAACAAGAGGTATGATGACACATGCGTTCTGTGTTTGATTGCTGATGCACGGGTTATCGTAGATGTTCAGGTTTGTCAGATTCTAGTTCCTGATTATGGTTTGTCTCATTCCTGATTGTTTCTTGTGAACCAGGAGCTGTTTCTATGACACTTTCATGCGGTACGTTCTTCTCACAGAAACCAAGAGAGACCTCATGACTTTGTAGGGCTGTTCATGTATGCTCTGCCATACTGTGGTGGATCTGAATCTCAGTGTGTTGAAAGATCCACTCTGTACCTAACAATGACTGTCAGGATTTGTGAGCAGCTTTCCTGATTGGCTGATAACTGAATGAGCATGTCTTAGGCCAGCGGATTTCAACTGGTTTTGCAAAACATGAAGTTTGGTTCATGTTACTTGAAGATAAATGGATCTGACACAATGTTCTGAATGTTTTTACAAAGAACACAGTGATCTTGTTACAAACTTTAACTACTCTAAAATCCATTATAGGCTACAATAACCCATAATGAAATTCTAAATCTTATCCTTTATAATTAAATCATGTTACTTTTTATATGAGAGCTGCATGGACCACAAAGGTCGATTTTAAGACCTTTTATTGCTCATTCAATGTTGATTCGATTTTAATTTCTCTTAATGATTAAAGGCTATGCTTTAGAGTTTTTTTTTGTTTTTATAACTTATGATTAACATATGCTACTCCCTCACAATATGTTGGCCAAAATGGCTGGAGTCACTTTTGCTTGTTAATAGATATGATGAGACATGCACAGAATATAGCGTGTAGCTAATGGACACAATTTCCCATAAAATCTGTTCTTATTATACTTATTGTAGGCTAATGGTAGTGTTTGAAGGTTTTTAAATAACTGATTTGGAAGATGGATTAACAATTTAGTTGCTCGTTATTGCATTTTGGATATTTTGAGCATAAAATTACATAATAAAAGTCATTTAAGTTGAAGTTTAAAGTATCAAAACCACAAAATCTTTATTGAACTTAAATACATAAAAAAAGACTAAAACAAGTTTACTAAAACAAAAATATAAGCTGAAAATATAAAAAGAAAAAGGCTACACAGTATAGTAATATATTATATAAATACTAAAGTTACACTGATCACAGATATAGGAAATACTATAAGATTTGATTTGATAATGCTTTGATTTAAATTATTGAAATGGGTTAAGTCCTCATGCATTTACTTTGTAATAAAAATTGTACCATACAGCAGTTTTATAAATAGGCATGTGCTATATGGTTAGCTGCATTAGAAAGCATTTACATTTTCAATTATTTATTTTTCTTGCTATTAGACTTACCAGTTGAGAACCGCTCTGCTAGGCAATGTAGATGCGTGTATGTGTGCGTCTGTATGTGTGTGTGTGTGTGTGTGCGTGAATGAGTGTGTGTGTGAAGTTCATCATCATGGTCATTTCCAGGCTATTTTTAAGGGGCTCTTCATTTAGACCAAAATGCAAAGGAATCATTTTAACAAGTCATTTTTGCAAATCATTAAACAGCCGGTATTAAGTTGTTTTGTTAATCTGTTTTTTGTGTGTGTGTGTGTGTGTGTGTGCTGCCAACAGATGCAAAACAATCATACAAATTCTTTGCTTTTATGGAGGGTCTTTATGTAGTACCCCTTGAACTACTATAAAAATCATAAGGTTTCATGAAAAAAAAAAATTGTGCTTCTATAATGTGACACAATCATTCAAAACTTCGTCATAAGGTTTGTTAGACATCAGCGCTTCAGACAAAACAAACCTTACGCTGCTATAATTGATTGTTCACATTGTAAACAGCCTTATGAGAGCTTCAAGAGAATTGTTTTTAATTGTAGGTTAAGTGAGGTTTCTCACTTTCTAAAACAGTGTTGTTAAACATGTGCAGTTGTGCTTTTAGTTCATCTTAGTGTGTTTATGTGTGTTTTGTTTAGCTCTGATTCCAGTGACAGTCGTCTCCCTATAATACGGCGAGAGGAAGCATCTACAGATGAGACATATGATGAAACATTTTTAGATGAGAGAGATCAGGCCATGCTCTCCATGGACATGTAATACTTGACTTGTTTTATTAGATTCTTTGTACGAGTATTTTTATATATATATATATATATATATATATATATATATATATTCTCTGAATGTGTGTGTGGGGTACAGGCTGGAATTTCAGGATGAAGAAAGCAAGCAACTGGCTCCTATGGTGGAGGCAGAAGTAGGGGAGGAGAGAAGGCCGTGGCAGTCTCCACGGCGACGGGCCTTCCTCTGCCCTACTGCACTGGGTAAATGAGCAAATTTATTACTGTTAGGATGAATCTATACAATGAGTAGCTCCATGACCATGAAGTCACATGTACTTCCTTCCTAACACAGGTCGACGGTCTTCCTTTCACTTGGAGTGTCTGAGAAAGCATAACAGACCTGACGTTTCTCAGAAGACAGCACTACCATTGCACCTAGTGCATCATCAGGTAAGTTCATGCACATTTGCATAAACACTCATGAATGACAGGGTTATTTTCTGTCCTTTTCACTTTTTTCATCTTTTGGTTCTCAAAGGCTCTGGCCGTGGCAGGGTTAAGTCCCTTGCTGAGACGGAGTCACTCTCCGACACTGTTCACACGTCTGTGTTCCACACCTCCTGCGAGTCCCAGTGGCCGCAGCGGTGGAGGCCCATGCTATCAGCCTGTGCCCTCTCTGCGGCTGGAGGGCAGCGGATCTTACGAGAAGCTCAACAGCAGCATGCCGTCTGTGAACTGCAGCTCGTGGTACAGCGACAGCAACGGCAACCACAGCGGGAGGGCGCAGCGACCCGTGTCCCTTACAGTTCCTCCGGTCACGCGCAGAGACTCTATATCCCTGGCACACGGGAGCGCCGGCAGCCTCGTGGAGGCGGTAAGCTGCAATTTATAAGATACTCTACAAGATATAAAACATTTCATCATGCACACCTCACACTGTCAAAACTGAACACTTATGCAAACTTTTGGTGAAAGCAAGATTCACAATGAAAAAATGTTTTTGTGGGATTTTTTTTGTATGTCATCTTTAATAAAAGAGCACACTCATCAATGTAACTATGTAATATCACCCCTAAACCTAAACTAGGCTATAGGTTATTAAATTATGCACCATTAAGATCAATTGTAGTGGAGTAGGGCCCAAACAAAAATTTAAACAAGGGCCTACCATTCTTTAATTTCAGGTCTAATTTTACAGTATTTCATGCATTTGTGCTAATGCTTGTAATTTGTTTACTGCATTTGTCTTTGTATACTTTGTATACTTTTCACATTTCCGTGTTTCTCAGTAGTGGAAGTTGTCATAGCTGTGCAAACTTAGAGCGCAGTGAATGGAAGAGTACAACAATTTTTTTTTACCACCCTATTTGCTGAAGTAATAAAAGAAAAAACTCCACGATGGTATTATCAAGACTTTCAGAAAAAAGGACAAAAAAATAGTGTGAGACTGATGACGGCAGCCAGAGGAGAAAATAACATCAAATTTACTCTCAGCCCCGTAGATGCTGCATTAGAAACACCTCGCATAAGCGGTAATTTTTTTTTCAAAGATGATATAATACAATGCATTCATGAATGCATATAAATGTTCATACATTTTTTTTTTATATCTAACTATTAAAAACCTTCAAGGATTTAAGATTATGAGGTCAGTTAAACGTGTCATAGCTTGTGAAAATGGTCCATAATCTGAACATGATTGCACCAAAAACTCCTTAAAGTTAATTTCATTATATATAAAGAGGGTCTATAAAGAATAAATGAGTAATTCAGCAAACAGTAATTTCACTTGATTCAATAAACAAAAAAATCAAATTTTGGACATAAAAGGTAATAAAAACTAAATAAAATGTACAAAAAAATGCCTACAAATGTAATTACAAAAGAGCATGTAAAACTTTATATTTTCACTTTTTCACATCTTACTTTTTTGCATCCACGAGTGTAGAAAAGCAAGACTCTTTCTTTTTCCACACAGGTATTGATATCTGAGGGTTTGGGTCGCTATGCACATGATCCCTCCTTCATCCAGGTAGCGAAGCAGGAAATAGCGGAGGCCTGTGACATGACAATGGAGGAGATGGAGAACGCGGCAGACAACATTCTCAACGCTAACGCACCACCCAACGCTAACGGAAACCTGCTTCCCTTCATACAGTGCAGAGACACTGGCTCGCAGGAGTCCCGTTGCAGCCTCTCACTGGGCCTTTCTCCCGCCACAGGCTCTGATGGGGCACTGGAGGCGGAGCTAGAGGAGTCAGAGGGGGCGGGGCAGCGGAACAGCCCTCTGATGGAGGATGAGGACATGGAGTGCGTCACGAGTTTGTAGGGGGAACAGCAGCAGCACGGAGGACGTCCTGTGTCTTAGCCCAGCTCTCTCTGAGGACACTGCTGTCCTGCAGTCTGACCTGTCTGTTGCGTGTACCTATAGGGGTATAAGGCCATTCTGCTTAGCTGAGACCGAGTTGGTTTTTAGTTTGTCCGTGTGTTTGCGAGAGCACGAGCGAGTAGGTGTGTGTACATGTTTGTGTGCGTGTTTCTAAAAGTGCCTCACAGTTCTCACAACCTTGATTGCAGTAAGAAAACAAAACCCTGATCGTGCAGGGAATGAAGGGAAAAAATGTGCTGTTGTTGCCCAAGCAGTAAGGTCTGTCCACCGGTGGGAGGACAGAGCGAGTTTGCGCTGACCTGTGTGTGGCGGTTGGACTCATCGGCGTGGATGTGTGGTGCCGAGCAGGTGGATCTTGAGGGCCAGATCAGGAATCTGCTGTCCAGGAGCCATCACTGGTTCAAGAGATGCTCAGAGGGACACATTGGAGCGGCTCTGTCTTTCCTTTTAAGGAGCTGTCCTTCCATCCATCCATATATTTGTTCTTCAGGAGAAGTGTCGTCCGCAAACACCCTCACGTTATCTTTCTCCCTCTACAGTTTTCTTGTGTTCAGTTGAGGATTTTTGCTGCTTTTTATGTTTGAGTTCTACCCATTCTTCTCTTGCTAAGCCTGCACATAGCTTTTCTTTTTACGAGCGGAAGACTGAATTCCCTGAATTACTCTTTCTCGTGTACCGTTACGGCTTTCTGGGAGCTGTGCAAGGTATGGGTCATTGCATCAGTGGCCTTTTATTCCAGATCTGCTTCAGGTTTTATTTTCTGTTTTGTTTTCCAGCATTGTAATGTTGTTGATTGCACACAGATGCTGTTTTATTTTATTTTACCTTAAATTATTACTATTATTATTGAAGCCGTTTAAGGTGTTTATGCCAGACGCAGTGTTGTGAATCGAATGCCTCTTATACAGACACACAAAAATTATTTATTTATTTATTCCTGTCAGAGGTGGAGTGTTCTGCTGGGGGGTTTGTTCTCTTTTCTTTGGGGTAGCTCTCAAGCTGTAAATGAACAGTGTCACTCGCCTGGACGCAGGTAGCACTGACAGGTCTCATGGTTCCCCTTGCTGCTGCTGAATCGGACATTTGTTTGCTCTGAAACTACTGATGTTTCTTCACTGCTGATCTCCAGAAAAACATTCAGCCGACAGCTGCGATTCTGTCATGATCCCACCTGCTCGACACAGGAAACAGCAGATCTTCTGAAGGTCAGTAAAGGTGCACTTTGAGGAGAGGAAGGGTGGAGTATTCAGGGATGTCTGGGTAGCGCATCATTAAAAAAAACTCTAATGTAGTTCACACAGGGCTAAATATATGACCATCATAATGAAAGTACCAACATCAGCAGCGTCATCATCATCATATAATGTTATTGATTGCTATTATGATTACTATAATTGTTAAGGATATTTTTCTGCTGGGTTTAGCACTGTTTCCACGCAGTTCAGCAGACACACAGAGAACTATTTATCGATCTATTATGCAAATAAGGTGTTGAAGCGTTAGCATTGTGTTGGTTAAATGTGTGGACGGGGTGGAAGATGTCCCCTAAACACATGCGCTGATGAGAAACCTGACCAATCCACTTCCAGGCGTCTCTCTGTTCGTGCCACACTAGACCGGGTTAGAAGTTTTGTCACCGTTTTGCACATTATTTCAGATGATATAAATCTCTCTTTCCATATATGAAAAGATAATTGACTATTTTTGTCTAGCTGACTCTTCACTTTCTACACAGAGCGTCCTGGCGTTTGGTTCCAGGCCTCGAACATGGCATTTTATTTCAGTCTCCAGTCAAATCCTGTGCTGTTTTACTTTTTCTTTTTTTGGTTGTGAATGAGTTCCTGAATGTTTACAGGAGGTCTCTGTTCTGAATGATGCAAAGCTTGTAAAAAAAACAAAACAAACAAACGTGACAAATGTAGCCAGAACCCACCTGCTCTGTTCCAAAGCCGCCACCACACCCTCATATCTCCTACACACACGTGCCATATGTCATTGTGAGGCTGCCCCAGGCATATTTCGAGGCCTTGGTTGTGTACGTGTGCAAGTTTCTCCGTGTTTAGCATATGCAGAGTGCAGAAACGAGTGCATTTTGCGTGGTGTTTGTGTTAGTTTATGCAGAATGAGTGCGTGAGTGCATGCGTATGTGCTTGCATACCACAAGATATGCAAAAACAATGCAATAACTTTGACTGTACAACAGTTTCCTTCAGAACTACAGCTGTACAAAAATCTAAGATAGAGAGAAATATATTCACTGTTGTGTATTAAGTTACAGAACTTTAAATTGAAGAAACCTGTCATACTTGAAATCGGGTGCATTTGAGTATTGAGTATTTTGAAATAATCTTGTGCGGGTCAGTTTGGTTCGATGTTTTTCTTCCGTTGGTTTCAATTATCTCTGCATGAGGATTCTTTTGGTGTGCCAAGCGTTTTGAGTAACTTCTTTTCTTGTTTTCATTTGAAACATTGAGGAAACACTGATGACGAGGAGCGAAGGTGTAAATACAGACGGAGGAGAGAAGCGTCTTGTTGGTGTGAAAATGATTTTGCATATCTTGTGCTCAGCTGAAAGGTGCATGATACGCAAGAGCAGCTCTCTCTCTTTCACTCTCGCTTTTTCCCCCCTTATCTTTTCATTCACTCACCCTTCTTGTCCTTTCTTCAGCAGACATCACAGTGAAGGCGTTTTATTGCTACCCTCACGCCTTTCAAATGTTGGTCATGCACATCAATTCTCGCTCTTATTTGAGGCTTTAAGCAAAAACATTAGAAACCTCCCCATCATTACTCAAGTCTCATGGACAATCTGTGTTCAGTGAGGAGGTTTAGGTTGGAAACAATGAATTTGGATGCTAAGCTTGAATTTTAGGTTCTCGTTTTTGTTTTATTTGCATGAAGTCTGAAAAATCAGCCTAGCAGACAAAGTCCTCCTCTCCCTTCATTAGCCGATGATTGTATATTTTTATAGACTTATAGAAGATAATGAACTCATAAAAAGAGACAATATAAACTCATCTATATCTGCTGAATGTCAGGGTTAAAATGGCTACACGCAAAACGTGTTTGAGAATGTATGTAGTGACTACGTATAGATAGAACATTTAAATTTATGATAGAGAAATATAGAGTTAATCATTCGTATTCACCGCAGTAGCTCCTTTTGAAACTCCGGCCTGTTTTAAAGCAGGATGTTTGGGTGTTTTTTGCTGAGGGAGGAGTGCAATGAGATTAATCATGGGATTTTTGAATCCGAGGGCTTTTTCACAGCTGCTTAATTCAGATCAACACATCATGTTCCCCTCCGAGCACCTGCACATGATAGAACAGTGTGGAAAAGCTACAAGCTTTCATGACACAAAAGCAGCCCTTGTGTTGAATGAAACCGCCAATGAATGAACACAGAGAGCTGTCCGCTCAGGCCTTGGGGAAATGTACCAAATATTTGACTGAATATTTTATTAGTTGCTCAGTGAGGTGTTTGCCCAAATGGTTGTAATGTAGCTTTTCTTCTCTCAGAGAATCTGAAGTTCATTTATATATTTTAATATATGAGAAATATTTATCAGATGGAAGTTTAGATATTTCGCACCGCTGGAGGGAATGGCTGAAGGAGGATGATATTTCAGCAGAGGAAGCGTAAGTCGCTCTCCTGATTGATTGTGCTTTATATATCGGTTCGCCATCTGTAGCAGTAGCGTGCACACAATTTTCGCCAATTTAAAAAAGGAATGTATGCATTTGGATACCTAAACCCCTTGGAAAACAAAAAAATAATAGCCCTTGGTTATCAAACTATCCATAAAAATTGAGCAGCATTGTTAAATCTATCAAGTTATCGCAGTTCGACAGGTTGTGTTTTATCTTTAGGTTGTCTTCTGTTGTTTTATGGATAAACCCAGTGATGCACAAACACAAAACGTTAGTGGATTTATTAAGGACATCTGGTGTCCAAGTACTCGTTCGGGCCGTTCGGTGTTTCTGGGTTCATTCGTGTTTGTGTGCCAATTGTGCATGTGTCAGACTGAAGAAGCGTGCCGTTGGGGTTGACCTCTGACCCAGAGAAAGCCTGGACAGGTGCAATGTCTGCCCTCTGGTTTAACCTTTGTGTAGCACGTATCTCTAATGTCCTCCTTTATATGACTGTTAATTTGATATTATAAGTTAATGTAGTGCGTTAATGAGTTTTAATGATAAACTAAAAGCTAAGGTGGTGATGCAATAATCACAATTTGCACATTTAAACCACATTTAGTTTGACACATCGTACACATAATCCAAGTAAAGGATGAACTTATGCATAGATTTTAGCTGTCGTGTAAATATTAATTTCGCCCTAAGTTCTAAAAAAACGTCGATCTTGCCATAGTTTCATTTCAACAGGTTGGTGGGATGATAACGAAAGCAGTTTTAACGACAGACAGGTCCTGAGTGCTGTTTGGTGCACTTAACGCATTTGCAACCCAGTATTGTGGGTAGGATAGGGCCTAATGAATGCAGATTTATACAAACCACTCTGAGGTTTTCAAGTGGCATTCCCCCACATCTAGTTCCACCCAGCGAATGTAGCACTAGAAACAGAAAGAAATGGGAGGAACACTAAAGATGAAGAGCTCAAATAGTTAATATTGCACAAATGCCATGTATGAGTGAATATATTTTAAATTGTATTCTTTACAAGTTCCTTCTTTCTTTCTGCAGAGATGCAAGTAATGCTCTATTTGATTGCATTGAGGCTTGATTCGTTGGCTCGTAGGACTGGTGGAGTTTCTGTTTTAGAGGCGCAAATTTCCTGCGGTCCAACAGACTCACAAAACTAGGAATCTTCGAGTGGATTGTCTCAGTTGCTTTATTTGATTACCACACGAGCAGTTTCCATAGTTTTGATTGACGATGCGGACGGGAAGTGTTGTCTCAAGGTCCTAAACTGTTTGTTAGTTTTGCGAGCTAAATTAAAAATTAGATGCGTATCGTGCTTTTGGTAGAATTCGAAGGCATCAGTGCTGACCATTCAGGTCTCTCACGAAAAACACCGTCAGAGGTCATTCACATTTTGGACAATTGAATTGAGTTTAGACCCCAGGTGTTATTGAGAACTCTGTGAGACGTCTGCATGGTCTGTCATTCCCTCCTCTACTTTTGCTGAGACTCTTTTGTTTCATTTCATCATTCTTTCATTTGTTCATTTAGATTTTAAAAAGAATACGCTACGTAAATCTGAAGATTCAATCACTTTTTCTACTCCTATTTTCAAAAAAAAAGTAAAAAGAAAAAAAACAACAACAAAAAATTGGATTTGTAAATAAGTGATTGTACAGTTTGTATCTGTATCTGTCAGTCTGTCTTTGGTGACAGAGTGTGTCTTGCTTATAACGCACGCTACCAGTAAATAAAAACTAAAAAATATCTTTAGATTGTATGGTTCTTGAAAGGAAGTTTTAAATTAATCTCTGCTGTATATTCCTGTAATATTGCATTTTTATCTGAGGAATGATGTTATTAAACAATTGCAAATAAAGTGAATTTCCTAAGGTTTGGTTCTTCTGCATCTTCTGAGCATCACTGATTCCCACAATGACTGAGGTAAGATCTCACCTTACAAATGTGCATACAGCCAGCAGATCAAGTTAATTTCATGTTGTTTTATTAAGGTCACACCATATTTGAAGTTTGAATGTACAAATTATACTAAACAAAATATAAATATGATTTCTTTTTAAATATTTATTTGGCATTAAATCCAGAGTCCAGCTTCTGGATGAGCACAATCTTCAAGACAATTTCTAGATATGCAGGCTGTGTAAAGCATTATCATATAATATGTGTGTCAGCATACTTCATGAAGTTTTTTTTGTTTAGCTGGATGAGTGCATGTCCTTGAGGTTGATCATGCGTGACTCTCCATGATGAAGTGTGAAGAAGTCATCTGGATTAAGTCCAAGATTCACCATTGCCTCACGCAGTCGTGCTGGAGGTTCAAGATAATGCTGAGAGAAATAGAGATAGGAAATGCTTCATTAGATACACTACTCTTTAACAGTTTGGTAAGTTTCAGTACAATTTGTTCTCTTTTTAAAAGTCTTTTAGGCCTTGTGTACACCAGGTATTGAAACATGTTTTTGTCAATCTGATCACAAGTGCACCACACTATAAAATAAAGATGTAAGATTTAGGTAGACAAAAATGCAGATTGCTGTGGTAATTGACTCTCCTACTGACCAAACATCTGTTCATTAAGGAACAAGAACAACAAAGAAATATATTCATACTTCATTGTGTCATCTTTTTTTTTTTATCCACATCTTTTTCATACTTTTAGATACTTTCAATAACACTCATTAGTCACAATGAGCACTCCTGTGAAGTTGATGTAGACCATCAGAAATTAAGAGGGAAGGGTGCTGAGGAAATCTAAACACACATCTAATCAAAAGAGGCGCATTTGAACAGATGTTCAAACCATGTTGAAACAGTAATGCGTCTCAGCTTACCACCTGTGATCAAATCACTAAAAACATGTTAATACCAGATGAAACCAGGGCCTTATGCTCACAAAAATACAGTATTTTTGTAAAATATTAAGAACTGCTTTCTAGTTTAATATTGTAAAATGAAACTCATTCCTTATTTTGTGCTCAGAAAAAGTTGTGACACCATTTTGATTTATTGTGTATACATTAAATGTGCATCTACCTATCTATCTATCTATCTATCTATCTATCTATCTATCTATCTATCTATCTATCTATCTATCTATCTATCTATCTATCTATCTATCTATCCATCCATCCATCCATCCATCCATCCATCCATCCATCCATCCATCCATCCATCCATCCATCCATCCATCCATCCATCCATCAAAAATAATAACAAACATATTGTAAATAATAAAATATACACCTCACACACACACACACACACACACACACACACACACACACACACACACACACACACACATACCCTTGTTAAACCTTAGAATGATACAAATAAAATACATTCACATGCCTGGCACAATCAAATGCATGTCCTCTAAGCTGACTTATTCCATTAACTGTCCTCTGAAAAACCTTCTCAAAAATGTCTAAATGCCTCTCTGATGAATTGTGGAGGCTGAATGTGTAGGCGCAACAGTGAAGCCTGACGCAATACAGCAACAAAGCCTGGACTCCCCAACCGCAGCTGGACAACAATTACACACAATCAGAGCAGTGACAGCTGGCCAGCTCAGTGGAGGCCATTCACACTGAGAGAATGAACAGAGAGGCAGACATACAGCCACGTACCTCATAGGATAAAGGAAACGTTCCCCAGTGAATGGCCAGAGATGCTTTTGCTTGAACGTCGATGTGAATTTGAACAGCCTCTTCAGGATCAACATGCTGAGATTTCATGATGCCTCTAAGTAAAACAAGACATGTTATAACATGTTAAAAGCCCATTCAAAAACACAAATGATTTTACAGTCGTACCTGGGCACATATGCTCCAATTGGGATTGCAGCCAAGTCAAATGGTCCAAAGTGTCTTCCGATTTCCTTAAATGATGCACAGTATCCCGTATCTCCAGCAAAAAAGAAGCGGGAATGGGACCCTACGATGCTCCAGCTTCCCCATAATGTTTTGTTGTCATCCACAGGTGTACGTTTGCACCAGTGCTGTGCTGGGGTGCAAAAAAAGCTGACATTATCGTGCCCAGGAATTCGGCTCCCGACCCACCAGTCCAGCTCTGTGACATTCTCACAGCCTGTCTTCTGCATCCATTCTGCAAGCCCGAGCGGCACAAACCAGTGCAGAGCAGAGCCAAAGCGAGAATTCAGAGCAGTCACAGAGGCTGCATCCAGGTGATCATAGTGTGTGTGACTGATCACCACAGCATCCAGGCGAGGAAGCTGTTCTATGGTGCATGGCGGGTCACGGTAGCGCTTGGGGCCCATAAAAGCCACTGGTGAAGCTCTTTGGCTGAATATGGGATCAGTGAGAACCAGCAGTCCCTCCATTTCCACCAGTACAGTGGCATGACCGAGCCACGTTGCTCGCACTGATGTGCCTGTTTGGCCACATTGATCTGGATTCTGGATGAAATATGGCTGCACAATTGGCAACTCACGGTCCAGAGCCTAATGATAGATGTCAAATACATATGTAATTATTTTTTTTTACATTTTTTCCAAATAGTACTGTACAATATTAAAAAAGTCTATATATTAATTTTCTATTTATAAAGTGTGTGTGTGTGTATATATATATATATATATATATATATATATATATATATATATATATATATATCTACAATAACATTTATTATTTGTAATATATAAGGCTATAATCTTTTTAAATATTAATGAATAATGAATATACAATTGCTTTTATTTTAGTACATTAGTACATCATATTTTGTTTATATACAAATTATTCACATAATTTAATTTACTATAAATATTTATATTAAATTATAAAAATATATAAATATAAGCATGGATAAAGATAAATACTTTAAATAGTCCTTTATAAAATATAGAAGTATTAATAAATACCCCATTTTATGTTTATTTATACATTTTTAATTGTTATAAATAGGCATAACAGATGTAAATGTGTCCAAAAACATCTGAAGCTCATGTTAAATTGTTTTCCTAATAAAATATTTTACGAGCTTGGCGTATTTAAAAAGGCATATATTCATTAAAAAATAATATTTGATTATTGTTATGCTATTTTAAATTATTAAAATGTTATTTATTTAAGTCATAAATAACATTAGGTCTTTGAGGCCCCCTAGTGGGCTATAGCCCCTGGTTGAGACCCACTGCTCATCAACCCAGACTTCAAGAGATAGTCAGAATAATTAAATCTACACTTTAGAGAATCTAAAATCGTTACAATGTGCAGTAATATTACTTCTGAAACATGTAAAATTCAATGCTTGATTAATGATAAACTGCATTCACCTCTTTGGCACTGGGAATCTTACTGTTGTTCTTCTCAGTGAGGAATAGGCGAGCAACGGTAGTGTAGGAGGGGAAATGCCAAGTTGACCAAGGGTTCACAAAGCGCCCTTGGGAGTCCCGTCTGGAACAGGTAACATCTGCCTCCTGTCTGTAATCCAGCGGGGTGCTGCTACTTGCACCAACTAAAGGTTGCTCTGCCATGGACACCCCACCTGCAGCTGAACTGCACAAACACCTGCTAAAAAACATATTTGAGATCATTTAGAATAAACCAGCCCACATAGTATGAGACAGAGTTTCCCAACCCTGTTCCTGGAGGCACACCAACCATACATACTTGTCTCCCTTATCTGACCCATTATCTTCAGGTTTCAGAGTATCTTCTAATGTCCTGCTGAGTTCAGGTGTGTTTGATTTGGAAGAGCTTGAAAATGTGTAGTGTTGGTGTGTGCCTTCAGGAAAAGGGTTGGGAAACACTGCTATAAATGACCTTAAAGGGATAGTTCACAAAAAATAAAACAAATACTCAATATTTTCTCTCTCAAGTGGTTCTAAACTTGTGCTCCCTGTACAGCCCGTGCAGTGCATGTACAGCCTGTTCAAGTCTCTTCTGTTGAACACTAAAAATATATATTTTGAAGAAAGCTGGAAACCTGTAGCCATTTTCTTCCATAGTACACTGTAAAACCCAACAGTGTATTGTATCAAATGAAATGAGTGTTGTTAACTCAAAATTCACTGAATGAACACTCATTTGAAAAGAGTTTTGAACTCAGTATTGAAGGTAATGAGTAGGCCCACATAGAATCTGCGCAGGCAGAATTCCGCAGATTTTTTTGCCCATCATTGATTCTGTTTATTTACTTGTGTAAATGTGTGTAAATTTATATTTATCCAGTTTTTAAATTATTTTCAGTTCTCGGTTATTTTTTTAAGATAAATGGTTTGTTGCAATCAGTTTACTCAAACGCTTTGAGTTGCCTTAACTTTTTGGGTTTTACAGTGTTAAGAAAATAAATACTACAGAAGATTTCTAGCTTTCTTCAAAATATCTTCTTTTAAGAAGAAAGAAGCTCAAACAGGTTTGGAAAAAGTGCAGGGTAAGAAAAAGACAAAAATATTTTTGGGGGGTGAACTATGCCTTTAAATAACACAATTTTTCAGCAAAAAAATACACCTTTGCTCATAGGTGACCATCATGGATAATTTTCATTTATTCTAATTTATCACTGTGCACATTTGCATTGATGTTAGTTAACCTGGCTCTCTGTACAGCCTATTTAGCATTTTACACTGCGTTTTATCTCCTGCGATTCAGTGAAGTCATCACTGGACTATGAAACTTCCGCATAACGCTAGCGCTCTTTTAAATCTGGCGCCCCTTCATAATAAACCACAGAATTTAAACAATGTACATGCGCTCCGTTTATTAAAAATGTAAACTATATTTTCAAGCCAAATGGTCTACTAATATCACATGTGTTGATGTGAACATTGTGCCTGCTTAAAATACATCAATCAAAATCACCTCGAGACAAAAATATTAAATAACAACTAAAAAGAGACACTGGTGTGGATTATACAACAAAAAAAAACAATACTGACGCTCGCAGCTATCGTGAGCTGTCTGACATAGGCGAATGTGTGTGCTGTTAAGCAGATTAAAGTAATGTAATCATTATAACTGGTTAATTACGCAGGTACGTACCGATGTGTCAACTCTGCAAGCCTCAAGCTCGCGCCCGTCTGTTTTGGGAGTGTCGCGAGCGCACGAGCGCGCCTCTGATGTAAGCGACCCAGCAGAAGACCTGAGGTATGAGCTGCCATATGGGACAAAAACCTACAAACGAAATGCGTTCAAATATAACGTGTTAACACAACGAGCTGTAACTCTTATTAAATCACATAACACAAAATACAAAGTTTATGTCTCTCCTTTCCAATGTCAATAACGTTTAATTCTCGCTTTTAGGGCATCCTAAACTCACCGTACCGTGTTGCCGTAGTAGTTAAAAATACCGTAACAAACAAGCGAAAGTTGTTTAAAAACACGTCTTAAACTGCATTTGTGATGCTGTTTGAGGTGCCATAAAAGACCAGTTTTGCTTTTACAAAACTTCCCGTCCACAAAACCTCCTTGTAATAAACAGTGTACGGACTTGCACAAACGGTACAGTCCAATAAATGTACAATGTTACATGTATTTAGTATTGTTGTCACTATTTTGACAGAACTGAACATGTCAGTCGTGTCCTCGAAATGTCACTTTGCAGCACGGCCGTTTTATTTGAACTCACAGGGCGGAATTTCACTGACGGACGCGTTTGAGTAACAGCGTTTTGTGTCCCTTGCGCTTTTATTTTGCCTCTGCCAGTTTATCATCAAATCAGTTTTGTTTTGTTTTATTCATAACGTCTTGACTTAGTGTCGGTATTTGTTTTCTCTTCAGTACAACTACATGACAACATTTTCTATGCGAGTGAGTTTATTGAACGCGGATTCTACATCGATGGAAAATTAGCAGGCTGTGCTAGCAAGCTAACGCTAGCTGCATTTCTGGGATACACAGGTGATAAAATACAACTTATTATTGTTCTCAACATAATTTTTATTACTTGAATAATAATACTACGTCTGTTATTACTTATTTTTTGTATCGTATCTGATGCAAACCTATGTTAACTGGTTGTTTACGTTCCTGTCAGGTAGTACTAGTAGTACTCTACATAAATATAACACTCAAATAAACCTCTTTCTTTTAATTTCCTAAATCATTATTTCAGTATTGTCTTTGTTTTCAGATATATGTTTAACTTAGTTCGCTGTTTACGTTGCTGACAGGTTTGTATATATATTAGTAAATGGACAGTGATAGAAAATGTATGCTTATTATCATAATATGTAATACTTTCACAGATATTCCTTACTGCAGGTTTAGTTTCTTTTTGCATTTGTTATTTTCTTTTTTTACTAGAGCTGTAGCAAAGCTCTGCATGTATGTTGGCTGAGCATGTCAATATATCTACATGTGACATCTTGCTGTTTTATGTTTTAAAGTGTCTGTGCTGCAGGACCAGGATGAGGATGTTCTCAGTTTCACATAAGACGGCCTTTGTGGTCGATCACTGCCCATACATGGCAGAGTCCAGTCGGCAGCTGATTGAATGTGACATGCTGACCAAAAGCCGCTCACAGGGTGTGATTCCTCTGGCTCCAGTCGCCAAATCTCTCTGGACGTGTGCAGTTGAGTGCTCCATGGAGTACTGCAGGATCCTGTATGACATTTACCCCACCAAGAAACTAGTGAGTGTTTGGAAACTGATGCTGATTGTTGGTGTCTTCGCTGAAATGTTACAAAGACTCTCGATTTGATCAGCTTCAGTATTTATGCATTTGATTATAATGTTTAGTATGTGTAATTTTATAAATGCTGTAAACTCTACAGAGCACAATATATCAAAACAGTAGAATATCTGATAAATAATTTGCAAATTAAAGCCTCAAATGTGTTCAGGAGCATGAACTGTAGCAAATTAGCAGTAATAAAATGAAAAGTTGCTGCAACCATTGACAGTAATAAAGTCTTTTTGTCACATAGAATACTTATATTTAGCAAAATACTTTTGTTGTTGAAATTGTCTCCAGAGGTAAAATAATGTTACATGATAATAATTTGTACTGTTTGTTTTAAACTAACAAACATAAAACAGGATTCTATCAATGTTTATTCCACATCCATGCTTCTATACAATCATTTTAAAATGGTTTCTTTTTATGATGCATCCAGGAAAGTAAAAGTAGCACATGGAATAAAAATGACGTGCTGTTGAGTAAATGATAACAGAACTACATTTCTTGGTAAACCATTAATTAAATGTTTTTTAGGTGAACTACATTGTGAGTGATTCAGAGGTTCACATCCTGAACAGCTGGAAGCAGGAGGATCAAAATACACATGATGTAAGATGCACATTTTGATCACAATGATTTACTTGTTCCAGATTAATCTGAGTGGCTAGAATTGAGTGTATGTCTGTGGTGTGTTTAGCTCATGTCTGCCTTGGCTGCGGTTGGGCCTCCAAACCCTCGTCAGGATCCTGAATGCTGCAGTGTTCTGCATGGGCTGGTGGCAGCTGTGGAGTCTCTGTGTAAGATCACAGAATATCAGCACGAGTCTCGTACTACTCTGATGGACATGGCTGACAGAGTGGCTAATAGGGGGCGCATTATCTGTCTTACCAATGCCAAAAGGTGAGAAATATAATATATATTTCATGTGGGTCAGTGACAAAAATCAGTAATAGTGTAATTCAGAAAAGTTGTTTTATACATTAGAATACATCCTATTTAATGATTTTTTTGTGCAAACAAAATAAGGATTTTTATAAACATTTTGCCCTGATTTATAAAAGAAGTTAAACTGTCATTCAGAGAAACAGTAGTTTATGTACCAT
Organism: Danio rerio; assembly: GCF_052040795.2. Taxonomy (NCBI): domain Eukaryota; kingdom Metazoa; phylum Chordata; class Actinopteri; order Cypriniformes; family Danionidae; genus Danio; species Danio rerio. The sequence continues at coordinate 21,047,504 of NC_141024.2, forward strand.
AAAGAAATATTGTCATCAATATTTAAACAGAAATGATTTAATTAAATTTAAAAAGACCATATGGAGGCCTTTAATTTTCATTAATTGTTTTAGATCTTCACACTTTGCCACTATACTTTGGGTCACTAGATTTTACCCAATAGTCACAATTTTTTAAAATACTTTTTATTGTAAGGTCACTTATTATGTATGCGTGCTAAAATAAACATATTGTTTTATTTTTACATTTAAATGTTTTTTATATTGAATAAGGAAGGAACATTATTTCTATCGTATTTTGACCTTTTCTTCGGAAAAGTTACTTGATATACTTTTATAATTTGTTTGTTATTTAGCATTTTTGTTTAAAATAAATGTTGTTCAACGGAACTTTGTTTAATGCTGAAAAAAAGTACAAAGTAGCATAACAGATTTCAGTGTTAATAATAATAATAATAATGATAAGAAAAAGAAGAAAAAGAAGAAGAAGAACAAATGTTACATGATTTCAGGGGAACATTTGTGTAATGACTGCTCTGTTATTTTGTTAGTGACACTCATGTCCGGATGTTGGAGGACTGTGTGCTGGAAACCATACAGGAACAGAACAAGCTGGCAGCAGGATCTGACAGGTAGCTTCTAATATCTCTGTGCAGGAGTCACTTTTATTCTCACATATTCTTAGTCTTATATGTTTCTGCTGTGCAGACTGATGCCCATTCAGCAGTGTGAGCTTGTGCTGGTCCACATCTACCCACAGGGGGATGACACTCTGGTCTCAGACCGGCAAAAGAAAGAGGTAGCAACTTTTTAAAAATATTTTCTTAAAACAAGTTAAACTTCATTAAGATATTTATAATGATGTTTTTTTAAACTCAGCTCCTTAATGAATTCTAAAATGTTAATGAATCAAATAAATGTTTGAATAAAATCAGAGAAGAAAAACAAGAACCAGATGTTGATTTCAAACGCATGAAACGTTAAGTTTTTAATGCATAACTGCTGTAATAAACAGATAATTACACATGCAATTATTAGTCATTAAATGTTAACTATATATCAGTATCACTTTACAATTAGGTTCCATTAGTTAATTTTAGCTAATCTATATACTAAACATGAACATACAATGAACATATCTCACAATATTTATTCACCTTTGTTAACCTAATTTAATAAAAATAATGGGATAATCACGCTATATTCGGTCACGCTTTACCACAAGGTTTTGTTAGTTAGGATTAGGATTAAGTTTACGTAAGAATTAACATAAGAATGAACTATACTAGTACAACATTTGTTAATCATTAATCACACTTTTACTAATGCATTATTAAAATCCAAATTCATTCATTAACATGAACTAACAATGAACAACTTGGTTGTCATTATCTATTGTTAACATAAATGCATAAGTATGGTAATAAATGTATTGTTCATTTATTGTTAGTGAATACATTAACCAATACATTAACCAATACATTATTATAATAAAGTGTTACCTTTTATTTTAAGGTGCAAATCTTGCAATTAATAAACCAAGAGTTTTAGCTCAATAAACTACTAATATTCTGCTAATTAATTAATTAATTAATTAATTAATTCATTCATTCATTCATTCATTCATATTTGTTTTTAAAGTAGTAATAACTAATGCCAACAAGCACAACTTTGGATATTAATAATGCATTATTAAATGTTGAACTTTAATTAATAAATGTAGTACAAATACAGTTCATTTTAGCAAACTAACGGAAAGTTTTTGTTAAGTGTGACCAAAATATTTAAATACATTTGTCTCACTATTGCTCTGTAATGTGTGTGTTTGTGTGTTTTCTCCACCCTGTGTGTGCAGCTTTCCTCAGTGTTAAGTAGTGAGGTTCACAGTGTGCGAGCTGGACGGTATCTAGCCTGTAAACTGAATGTGCTGGTTCAGCAGCACTTTGATTTGGCCTCCACCACCATCACAAACATCCCCATGAAGGTCAGACTGACGGTCAAACATCTTCTTCACTGCCTGTCTCCCTCTCTTCTTCACTTGTTTGCACTGTATCAGTTGCTTACACAGCTGCTGTTTTCATGGTTTATTGTTTGTTTTGCTAGCCTACATTAAATGTCTGTGAGCAGGTCAGTACTTTACAAGAGCTACTATTACTTATCCAGATCAAAACCCCACCCCTCATCCAGCTCTTGCTAATCTCTAATCATTAACTTGAGCTTTAAAGAGCCTTCATTTAATTAGGCTCTACTGCTTATAAAAGCTTTTTCCTAATACTGGGGGACTGTATATATTGTAGTGTGTGTCACATTGTAACAGAAATTTGTATTGAACAGAAATTTGAGGTATATTTAATAATATTCTTAGAAGGGGGAAAAATGGTGAGTCTATTTTGATTAATTGATAGTTTTGTTTTTAATATGCCAAAACAAGATCTGACTCACACTGATTGTTATACACTTTTTATGTTGAGTAAAACAGTCCTGTTTTATTGTTTAACACTTTGATCTTTTGCTCAAAATATTAACAGCAACAAAGCTGTGCTCTCATTGAGAATTAGTGATTGCAAACAAAAATGATTTATTCCCAATTGTTTTTACCTTGTTAGTATGCCTGGGTCATGAGAAACGGGAGATTGTTAAACCATGAACTCCTGTTTCTTAGGGCTGTACATACGATCATCAAACTCACTTAGTCATTCATCTCAGTATGCTTCACAAAATGTATAGTGGTAATAAGAAAAAAGACAGACAATGCCCATTTCCACCATCATGAGTGTCACAATATGATATCAAAGAGGTGGTTTGAATTGCCCGAAAATCTCTAAAAATGACCGCTGGAGAACTTCAAAGGTTAGTTAGGTCTTGCTTGGGGTCAGAAAGTCTGGTTTCAAGCAAAAATCATCTACTCTCTGTCTCATCCAAAAACAATTGACAATTTTTTAAAACTAGGTAAGTCAATTGAGAACTAGTTCCCAATTTTAACGATGACCTGGCCAAAAGGCAGTATAAAAGGACACAGTGTAAATAGCACAAATGCAAATAATGCCAAAACATATTAAGCAAGAGAAAAACTGAAAAACAATTGCAGTTATCTTTCATTCATTCATTCATTTTCTTGTCGGCTTAGTCCCTTTATTAATCCGGGGTCGCCACAGCGGAATGGACCGCCAACTTATCCAGCACATTTTTTACGCAGCGGATGCCCTTCCAGCCGCAACCCATCTCTGGGAAACATCCACACACACATTCACACACACACACTCATACACTACGGACAATTTAGCCTACCTAATTTACCTGTACCACATGTCTTTGGACTGTGGTGGAAACCGGAGCACCCGGAAGAAACCCACGCAGGGAGAACATGCAAACTCCACACAGAAACGCCAACTGAGCCGAGGAATCGAACCAGCGACCTTCTTAATGTGAGGCGACAGCACTAACTACTGTGCCAGTTATCTTGTACTATTAATGAATCAAACTTTTAAAGGAGAAAAAAATTAATACATATAATTAATCTTTTAAGGACTACCGCACAGCAGAAAATGACTAAAGTAACCAAAAGAAGTACATGCTTTGAGTATACAGAGATTAATAAATCTACTAGAAATTTCAATGTTTATTACGAATGTTAAGATTGTAAATATAATGGAGATTTCTCAATCAGAGTTTTCTAAATAAACAGAAACAAGTGAATTAGTCTACAAGAATGAAGAGAAGGCAATTTCAATAAAGAATCTTTAGGACCAATCTTTTTTTTAAGTCTCTAATTAGAAAATAACATGCATTTTGATTTATTAGTTAAACAAACTTGAACATCTTCACTTTTCTTGTTAATATTTTGTGCAAAAGATCAAACACTGCAAAGACTTTGACTTTTTATGTTTACCAAGAGTGCCAATTGTAGTGGAGGACACTGTATATGTGTGATTAGCACTCAGCTGGATGGACAGTTAACCCTCCTAGAAACCCTTTCAGCTCTCAGATCTTCTCTCTGTCGGGGTGATTTTTCTCGTTCCTTTGCTCTCTTTCTTTTTCCTGGGTGATGTGGCCAGATGTGAAGTGTGTTTTCTTGTTCTGGTCACTTGTGTAAAAAACCGCAGATCCCTGCAGAAACACACAGTAGTTGTAGGATGTGTGTTTGAGGCCAGTGACCCCAGGGATGAAACATCCTGCTCTGTAGTGTCCCTCCATCTGTGTTTTCCTTGACGTTCTCCTCTCTTTTCTTGTTCTTGATGTGTGTAAGCTCTGTTTGTAGCTTACAGCCTCTGATCTCTTCTGATCTGAAGCAGCTGGGAGACTCAGAGGTCTTCACGGACATGTGATCTGTGAGGGCACAGTTATTTTATAACCTGTGCTCTTCAAACATGAAAGCAGCAGTAGATCGTGGTGTGTTTGTAGTGTAGAGGTCCAGCTGCTGATGTGTGTGTTTATGTTTGTGTATGTGCTCGTGTGTGTGAGAAGGAGGAGCAGCATGCTAACACTTCAGCAAATTACGACGTTGAGCTTCTGCACCATCGTGATGCACATATGGAGTTTATTAAGAGTGGTGAGTGATATCAGTAATGCAATACAGCCTTCATTTTGTTGCATAAAGCACTTGGACATTAGATCATAGCAAACTGTTCTTAACTCTTGTAAACATTACAGACGCTTTTGCATTGTCAGTTTTAGAGTTTATTTATTTATTTTAATAACAAACATATCTGATTAATAGCGTATCAATAATTGAAAATGGAAATATTTCAGATTTTCAAAAGTGAAATAAACAAATTATGAATATTATTTTATACATATGAATAATTTGTATATAATACAAATGTACAGTATATGTTAAAAAATGTACTTCTCAAAAGTAAATATGCAAACGTTTAAAATCTTCAATAATAGCCATCTCATATATTTTAATAAAAACTTGTGATGAATAATTTCTCAGTAATAAATTAATTGTGAACATTTAAATAGTTTCAAAATTGTCACAAATTCATATTTTTGTATCTGATAATTTTTTTTGAAAATGAATAGCTATGGTGATGTTAATATTTTGATTTAAAAAAAAAACTATTTGATGAATATCTTCTCTAAGAAATGAATATGAAAACATTTAAAATGTTCAAAATTACTCGCAAGTTATTATTCTTAATAATGCTTTTTAGAGAAAAAGTATTGCGATTTAATCTAAAAAAATATTTATTTGTTTGTGCACTGTATATATTTATTATGTATTATGTATACAAAAATAGGTGCCTACATTTGAGAAAATGTTTATTTATATTTAGATAAAAAACATAACTATATGTATTTGATTCAAATTGTATATAAGTTTGAATGTCTGTATTACAAAATTGTTTTGTATTATTGTTTCTATGTATGTGTGTGTATCACTCATCATAAATATATAAAATACATACAAATATGCAAAACAAACTTTTATTTTGGATGCGATTAATCTTTGCCCAGCACAAAGTTTTAATAAAAACATACATGATGAATAATGTCTCAGTTAAAAATAAATATGCTAAAATTTCAGTTTTACGTTTTGATGTATTACCTCTTACTACTTTATTAATACATATTCGAGAACTACTAAAACATGCAGGTATAAAATGACAATTCTTTTATTCCATGTATTTGTAAATCTGACATTCTCTGTGGAATACACATGAAGTTTAGTGGAATGTCACTGATGTTTCAATATGCCTTTATACTTGGTGTGTAGGTGATCTCCACATGGCCGGCAGCACGAGCAGAGACAGTGGGCTGAAGGAAACAGTCACACTCAAATGGTGCACTCCACGCACCAACAGTGTAGGTGAGTGAAACGGTGATGTGAGTTTTTCTCTGTGCAACCTATATCAGAAGCATGATTGAAATTCTTGTTTGCAGAGCTGCATTACTGCACAGGTGCTTATCGCATTTCTCCAGTAGACGTTAACAGCCGCCCATCATCTTGCCTCACCAACTTCCTGCTGAATGGTATGGATTATAATAAATCCTGCTTTTCTCATTAATACCTTCAGTAAAAAGAGAGGCTTTGATATTAATCTATAAATATTATACGTTCATGTACTTTTCCTTTTGTCTGTTGTCTTCCCAGGTCGCTCTGTGCTACTAGAACAGCCTCGGAAGTCAGGGTCAAAGGTCATCAGTCACATGTTAAGCAGCCATGGAGGAGAAATCTTCCTGCATGTTCTTAACAGCACACGCTCCACATTAGAGGATCCACCGTCCATCAGTGAGGGTTGTGGAGGACGAGTGACCGACTACCGAATCACTGTGAGCTAAAAATGTTTTTCTGCATTCACATTATTCTGAGATTATCCTAATTGGCAACATAATTTAATCTATGTACACATTTGGCAAACTTGTAATTACAAATTGCTTTATAAACAAATTACCAAAACTTCAGGTGCATAAACATAGTTAAAGAAGTTACCACACTGAGATTCTGCACCTTCATAATGTGCATATGGTTTATGTTAAGAGTGGTGAGTGATATCAATAATTCAGTTCAGCTACCATTGCATTTTGCTGCATAAAGGATTTAGACATTAAATCAAAGCAACCATTCTTAACCCTTTTAAAAACATTTGAATTTTTCACTTTCAGGGACAGTTCTTTTCCATAGAACATAATCTTCAAAAACAGTCTATTTGAATTTTATTATTTGATATAATAATAGTATATTATAATTGATTTTATATATAGTATATATATTTATTATTATTTTGTTTTTTGACAAATCACTTCTTAGTAATTCTTTGTAATTATTAACATTTTAAAATTCTTTTTACATGTTATTGCCACACTTATTATTTTATTAATGAATATTTGGAAATGGTATTGTAAAGTGTATTGCATTCACAATATGGTTTCATAATTTTAATCTTTAAAGGGTCACGAAACACCAAAACACATTTTTTGAGCTGTTGACAGTCGTATATGTGTCCCACACTGCTAAAAACACTATTAGGACACCTATATTTCACTAAAAAGTGTAAATTGGTTGTTTTTGCGTTATTTCAAGCAAATTCGTACTTCCTGTTTGAAACGAATTTTTGAAGCTGCGTCACGGTCATGACATAATAGCGTGTATTCCAGCGTGCAGACTGGGCGTCTGTGCCAGAGTGTGCCTTATTACGTCTTACAGTGTGATGCATTAATGCATGAGTAAGGCTTGGTTCAAACCAATCAGCGCGCTCTATTGTGCAACTTCATTAATATTCATTAGTGTCACCGTCTTTACACCACAGAGACGCCACGTTGTGTTGGCAAAACAAGCGTGAAGTGTTGCTTTTACAGTTTGCTGCCATTAAGTTTCGTTTTCATTTTCTCTCTGTGAGAGCTTATCTGGATCACGTGTGGATTACAGTGTACGCGACGCTCGACAACAATAATTTACGTGTCTAAGGGGGATTATTGTTTACCTGAGAGCTGTTCTCATCTGCAAACGCTGAAATCCGGATTCCGGATGTAGTCTTCTCTTCATAAAGACGCGGCTCTAGTTGCTGGTGATTGTCCTGTCTCTACAGATTTGGTAAGTGAGCGACCAGTGCTCTTTGTATTTTCAGTTTGTTCGTATCAAATAAGTTAACTATTGCATTGAGTGCAAACATGTTAGCACCGCATTTTGTGACCGGAATAACACACGCGGCTTTCGGACGCTACCTGCCGTGTGCATCTAAGTTTTCGGGAAATGCGGAGTTTTTTTTCTCTCATTCGCCGTGCGGTATCAAACATTGCATGAAAAATACACGCTTAGAGCAGTTCCTCGAATCAAATATCTCATTTGTCGCGAGGGGCATGAATGAATTCCCTGAATGAAAGAGCCGAACTGCAGTTAAAGTCCGACATTTAATAATTTGGCAAATAATTCGACTACAGATGTCCATGTAGGTTAAACACCATCCCTTTCTCCTGTGTATTTTGACTGAAACTCGCGCGTGCCCAAATAGACACTCCCACACCCTCCCACTTTAGTTTCTCCGACACTCCCCCCTAAACAGAGCTGGACACCCCCACTTTTCTGACTTTTTCCAAAGAAGAGGTGTGAAAACACCCTGCTGAAACGAGGGGGTTTCATGGCCCTTTAAAAACCATATGTGTCTTTTCCAAGCTTAAAATACAAGCAAACAAAATGGCTGAAACCCCAAAGATAGTAGAAGTACATTAGTAGTGATAAAACAAAAGTTTGTGAACAGATGGATCCAGTATGAAGCTGTGAATGTTGGCAAGAATTTGTAAAAAAAAAAAAAATTAGACATTCTATAAATATTGACGAGGATTAGATCTAAATATAAGCTAATAAGTAAAATATTAAACCGTTAATTTCAGTAGAGATTTGTCACATTGTAATTGTTTAGGGATACAGTACATTCCTGCGTGTAAATCTTGTTATCATCTGACTGCAGGACTTTGGTGAGTTTATGCGGGAGAATCGACTGACTCCATTCCCAGACTCAATGGTAGATGCAGCAGGCAGAGCTCCAATCGAGAGAGCCAAATCTCAACTAGAACGACACACACGCTACTGGCCAATGATCATCTCCCAGACCACCATCTTCAACATGCAGGCGGTAAGAGCCACTGTCTTAATCAGAGCTACTCAACCAGGTGGACAGGGACTGTCATTAGTGAATATAATAACACAAAATTAGTATAATATAACCATGATATGGTAATTTACATTATAATTAACAATGATTTTAAAGAGAACTACAGATCTAAATGGTTGGTTAATTAAAGCCTTTATCCTATGTTTTGCAATGAGTTCCTATTTTGACAGCTTTTTTAGTCAGTGTTTGCTTGTTGATTACATTTTTTTATTTACATTTTTGGAACACTCCAGAAAAAAATATTCTGGGCTGAAACTAAAAATTCTGGACACATTGCATTTTTCTTTTTAATTTATGAAGTTAATGTAATATGCTTCATAAATATATACTTCAATATACTTCATGAATGTAATGAAATGTAATATAATTAATTATCACAATTTATAAAGAAGATATATTGTACATGTACATATGTTTAATGATAAATGTATTATTTTTTCTTCCTTTATTCTGTTCTTTTCATGTGAATATGGTACAGAAATCTACTAAAATTATATCCAAACAATTATTAATTGATATTGTATGCATAATGTATGTGTATGTGTGTTTTTGGGTATTGTGGTCATCCTTTTGCATATTTTTATTTCAGGTGGTACCATTAGCTAACCTCATAGTGAAGGACACTCTAACAGAAGAAGATGTGCTGACCTGTCAGAAGACTGTCTATAATCTTGTTGATATGGAAAGGAAGAGTGATCCTCTGCCTATCTCAACTGTCGGCTCCAGAGGAAAAGGACCCAAGCGGTGAGAATATCACATCAGCTTTTCATATCTACAAATTTCAGTTTGGCTTGTTGTGTGACTGCTGCAAATTCAAGTCACACAGCCTAGTGTACACAGGCAGTACTTTTATAGCACAAAGAATACAGTCCACACAGCATTGCAAGGTGTATGTGCATGTGTTTTTTGTGTGTTTATAGTTGTGCAGGCACAGTTGTGCACTAAAAAATTAAGTATAGTCAAGTCCTATAGGGTTTGGTTGTAGCAGATAATATAGTACTTGTAACATGAGGTATTCATATATAATTTGAAAGCTTTTATGATCATGTTAATGTTTTTCTGTATATAGTGATGAGCAGTATCGGATCATGTGGAATGAGCTGGAGACATTGGTAAAGACTCATGTGGGCACCAGTGAGAGACACCAACGTGTGCTGGAGTGCATCAGCGCTTGCCGGAGCAAACCACCCGAGGAGGAGGAGAGGAAAAAAAGAGGAAGGAAAAGAGAGGACAAGGAGGACAAAACCGAGAAAAATGGCAAGGACACAGAGGAGAAAAGCTGGACTGCAGACACTGAGAGGTGAGCATTAGTGGAAGAGATGCTGACTTGTGCATTTACATCTGTCAGGCGGCAGCTGTTTGTAGATGGATGGCTGTGGATTTTGCTTTATTCATTAATCTCTTGATCTGTGGGTGTTTCTGATGTTCATTATGTCCTTTTTCTCCTACAGACTAAAAGGGGTAATGGACCGAGAGAAGGACGAACAGAGCGAGTGTGAGATCATCAAAGATTCGCCAGACTCACCGGAACCGCTGAACAAGAAACCACGCTTGGCTACAGAGGAACAGCAGCCTCCGGAAAAATCCAAAGGTCCGCATTTATGTTTTTTCAGTTATTTTATTAATTATTTTTGCAATATCAAGATAAAATAATAATAATTATTTAACAATAATAATAATAGTAATAATAATAATTATTATTATTATTATAATGAAAGGTAAAATATTTTATATTTACTTCAAAAAAATAAAAAGTCTCTGAAACGTTTGTGATTTGATTTATTATTATTATTATTATTATTATCATTAATAATAATAATAATAATACATCTATAAAGAAATGTAAATATTTTATAATATTATTATTATTTTGTGGAATTAAGCTTATAAGTGTTGTGATACAGTCATTTGTTATTAATATTAATAACAGCAAATAATTAAATGAAAAATATTTGTAAATTAAGTGTATAAATGTAATATTTAATCATATTTTTTATTTACCTTTATTATTAATGTTATAGTGCATCCAGTTATTTACAGTGGAGTATTGTACAGATTTTCCTTTTGAGAATTAATCAGAAAATGTTTGATACTCAAGAATGCACAGAGCATTACGAGGTTCTCTTGCCAGTTTCTTGCTAATAAAACACATATGCAGCACATATACATCTTGAAGGACTTTGCGTAGACCTTGATGAAACTTGTGAAAGATGCAGCAGCTACATCAGCACAGCCGTGCACTCGTGCAGAACGCCATCATTTTTTGCTCAGAATTAGCAGCTGCTAGCCGAGTCAGAAAGATCATCATCTGAACTGAGTGAAAAGGCAAGTCAGAAAGTTTTGAGGTACCACAGCCAATCAGTTGTGTGATGAGTCAAAACAGCTGTCTCTTGTTTTGCAGGTCCTGTCTCTCTACTCGCCCTTTGGACCAACAGAATAACTCAAGCCAACTCCAGGAAACATCAGGAGTTTGCAGGAAGATTGAGTTCAGTGAATAACAAGGCCGAGCTTTATCAGCATCTGAAGGAGGAAAACGGGTGTGTTGACTGCATCGTCTTTCTTCCATCAGTCAGTCATATTTTGTTTACTCACTGTGTTTTCTTTATTAGGATGGATGTTCATGAGAATGGAAAAGGAACAAGATGATGTGTGGAAAACGCTTCTTCTCATCACTGCAGGATCATTGATTTGTTGAGAGGATGTGATGTGACCTTTGGCATGATATCAAATGATGCTTTTGCCAGGATGCGGATTTTGTGCCAGACATAGAAGAGCAAGGCAATGTTTTATAAGGACACACTTTTTTTATATGCTTTAGTTTGTACAAAGAGTCTGAAAGTTTGCGAGGCAGAATAAAGAGATTGTAAATTGTGTTGTACTGTTCATATTTGTGATTTCTGTGTACACATCTGTTTGTTCAATGCTATTTTTTTATTCAGATTCGTTTACATGGAGCAAGCATATTACTTGGATGTCAAGAAAGCATCAATGTGCTTTTTCTGGTAAGTGATATAGGAACACAAGGTACTGTATTGTGAATCACTGAAGAAACAAATTTAAAACCATGTTTGTATTTCAGAACATTTCTTTTCTGAAATGGCATCTTCAGTCCCTGTGGTCCTCATTCATGTAAAGGTTTTTGGTATTGAATAGTTCACCCAGAAATTAAAATAATACTATCAGTTACTCACTCTACTTGTTTCAAACAAGTTTGAGGTTTTTTTTTTTGATAATGATTGAGATAATGAAGAATACTGAAACTATTCACTTCCATAGTATGAAATAAATACTGTGGAAGTCAATGGTCACTAGTTTCCAGCATTTTTCAAAACATCCTCTTTTGTGATTAAAAGAAGGAAAAAAAAAACTCAAACTTGTTTGAAACAAATCAAGAGTGGGTTAATGATGTAAGATTATTTTTGGAGTGAACTATTCCCTAATGCCAAAGTTCTTCTGTGGCCACATAGAGGCACTCTTAAGCACATTTTAAAAGCTAAAATGACACTTGGCCACCTACTGACCTGTGAACTGCTCTAACTGACACGGTTATGTGACCTTGCAGTGTTCTCTGAGCATGTGGCTGTTACGTCAACAAGGCCATTGGGCAGGGTTTTTTTTTTTAACCGACCTTCAGAGTTTACCTCAACCTCAAATCAAACTCAACTTCCTGTGATTTTTCTAGTAACCCTGAAAATATTTTGGGGTTGATTTTTCACTAGGTTTGGACCTCTCTTATATGCTTGGACCTTGGCCTTTTAAGCCTAGATCTGAGGAACCCTGCCTTTTCCAAACTTGTTTTTATTTAGAGTCACACCAACAACACATTTTCCAATTCTAATAAAGCACACTTGATTCAGCTCTCTCTCTAGCTTGTAGAAACACAGAGCCAGAAACATACAGCTGAGAAAAAAAGAGAAAGATCAAACATATGCACTCTTCTGGATTTGCCTTGAGAAATGCGAAACATCATCTTATGCTCAAATTATACTTCTATCTGCAGTCTACGATAGTCTGTGCCCTGTCCTTGTGATGCTATTTTCAGCATCAGGAGTGTCCACAGATGTCTGTTCACGCCAACTTAAAAAATTTAAACCTAATTTGCAAATTCAACAGCACAGGCACATGGTGAATATTGGAAGAGAACAAGCTCACTACTGAGTGCTGTGCATTTCTTTAAGTCATCTGCAGTCGAGTATACTTTAAAATCTCTGTAGCCAGTCAGAATTAGTAAACATTAGTCGTTAAGGTGTACCATCTTTTTGGGGTTATAAAGGTTGCTTCTGAGTGCCCCTTTGTGACTGCTGTGTGCCCATAGTGCTTAGGTTCTACTCTGTAATGAAAGAATTGAGCTGTCATTGAGTCAGTTCTGTGTTCCTTTATTAATGTATGGGATGGATCAGACACAAGAAGGCTGCAGCACACTTTGTTAGGACAGCTGAGAGGATTTATTGGTGTGCACCTGCCCAACCTCCCGGACTTATACATCCCCAGAATGAGGAAAAGAGCAGGTAACATCATTCAAGACTTCTCTCACCCAGGCTACAAACTGTTCACACTTCTTCCCTCAGGCAGACTGTACAGATCTCTACAGGTATCCAGGGTAATGTCAGCATACCACCAACAAGGACAAACCACATCCAAGAGTGGGAGCTCTTAATGCAGATGAAGCTGTATGAAAGGGATGTCCAGGTGCTAATCTGGATTGTATCCAAAATAACATAAAACCACAGCTGCTCAACTTACTGCAGAATTAAATGTGCAATTCGACTCCTGTTTCCACCAAAACTGTTAGCTCCACACGGTCAACATGGCCGGGCTGCTATAGCCAAACCTTTGCTTAAATGTTACAATGACAAACGTCAGTTTCACTGGTGCCAGCAATGAAAATCTTGGCCTCTGGACAATGTGAAACATGTACTGTATTATTCTCTGATGAGACCACGATCAATGTCTTTCCCACATCCAGGAGAGTTGCGGTGTTGTGAAGTCCCAAAGAAGCTCACCACTAAGACTGTCACATGCCCAGAGTAAGGGTGGATCAGTGATTTGGGCTGAAAGATCATGGCATTCCCTAGGCCCAATACTTACAGGTATGCTAGATGTGTGCGTTACTACCAAGGACTACCAAACCATTCTGGAGAACCATGTGCACCCCAAGGGTTCAAACATTGTATCCTGAAAGCGGTGCCATGTATCAGGATGATAATGCACCAATACACACAGCAAGACTGGTGACAGAGTGGTTTGATGAACATGAAAGTGAAGTTGAACAAGCTGCCATGGCCAGCACAGTCATCAGATCAAAACATTATTGAGCCTCTTTGTAGTGTTTTGGAGGAGCGAGTCAGGAAAAATTTACATCCACCAGCATCATGACATGACCTATCCACTATTCTGCAAGAAGAATTTTTCAAAATGCCTCTGGCCAATGTGGAGGACTGGAATCTGTCATTCCGAAGACAAACTGATGCTGTCTTAGCCACAAATTGAAGTCCTAAAACCGAAGTGTTTCGGTTTTATTGTCTAACCTCTGTATATATTTAATTATATATTTAATTAAGTTTAATTGATTTTCTACTTTTTTTACATGTCATTTGTGTTCTCTTGTTGATATGTGTGTATGTGCCCAGAGCTCATGTAAATTACAAAAATATTTCATGTGTGTCTGCACCCACTTGTTGAATAAAGCTCATTCTGATTCTAAAGTGACGATTCGGGAAAGTGTCCTTTTTTACACCTGTTTTGTTTGTTTGAGTTGAATCAAATCTTAAGTTAATTTCCATTTCTTAATTTCCACTAAAGAAATGGACTGAGACCTGGCTCAATAGGTGGTCTTGGATGCCCATCCAGCAGCAACCCAGCACTTGAGAGTACATTAACTTGTGAATCCCCAGTGCTGGGAAACACCCATATACTCTCTCATTCACACACAAACTCATATGGCCAATTTAGTTTATCCAGATTAATTAATAGTGTCTTTGCACCCAGATCAAACTCACGCGAACACAAGGACAGCATGCAAATTCCACACAGAAATGCAAACTGGCCCAGTTGGGACTCAAACCAGCAACCTTCTTGCTGTGAGGCGACAGTGCTTACCATTGAGCCACCGTGACAATCCCCCACCACATCCAATTGGTGCATATTGTTTACACCAGTGGCTAGAAAGACTATAAATAGATTAGATTTTTTTTTATTTTGTCAGAAATCAGTTTAAGTAACAGGTAAGTTTACAAATAACTTTGTTATGATGTCAAACACTGCTCTTTTGCATAAATGGACATTTTAGCTATGTTATGTGTTATATATGTTAAGTATATAAATCAACACATAAGTATTTCACCATTAAGTTATTAATATATAAAAGTCTAGAGCTTATGTAAGACTTAGAACAGGCTGCTAAAGTGTGTTTACTGGATGTTTCAGTCTGGACATGTTTTGTCTTCATAATGGACAGAAAGAGAGGAACCTAGCCAAGGACAGAGGAAGTTATTATTGAGTTTTTGAACTCTGGTTAAGATGAGGGATTAACTGTTGATATAGGCGGTTCTAGAGCTTGCTGTCAGGCTCTGTACACATATTTAGTAGAGGTTAAAGTGATTGTTTGTGTAGGGTTTGATTCCTAATATGCAGTGCAAACCTCTTGACCTCTGCACTGAAGAAAAAGGCAATCATTAGTTTGAGTAAATTTAATTCAACAAGGCAGAACAACTGTCCCAGACTACTTTCTGCATTGCCAGCGCCTGCAGCTCAGAGCTCTGTTGGGAAGGAGCCATAAGGAAAATCAAGGTGTTTGAACTGAGGTCTTTAACCAGTTGGACACCCTCATTAAGCGGAGTCTGATATTTTTAACAGCCACTTTGTGGACACTTTTTGTGACTTTTGCTAGACCAAATAAATATACAGCTTTGATGTTTAATAGAGCAGTGTCATTTAAATTTGTGTTGTTCTTCTTTTAGAGAAGGGGCTTCAATCCTCCTCCTGCACATGAACCCATAATAATGTAACTCTGTCTGAGCACAGGTGTGTTTAATTAGTCCTGGAGCTGAAATCTGCTGGACTGTAGCTTTCCAGGAGCAGACTTGGAGATGCCTAATCAGATGTTCATCCAATACTAAAGGTAAGTCTACATGACAATAATGAGCTAAGAACTCTTTTTGTTGTTGTTTCCAGGGTTCCCACGCTTCTGGAAAGTACTTAAAAATACTTGATTTTCAGACTTATGGATTCAAGGCATAGAAAGTACTTCAAAACAACCATAGTTCCTTGAAAGTGCATGAATTTTGAAAATATATTTGTTTATGGTTTTATTTCAACAATTGTAATTAAAAAAAAAAACATTATGAAAAAACTTAGAAATTCTTAAATTAAAAATTATACACTTGAATCTGGTACAATACCACTGATATTTTATCAATATTTCAGATCCTGCATTTGAATATTATCAGTATTGAATTATTACATATTGAGCGCAATATTATGGCGCTACATATGCTGGGGTATATGAATTACAAAGGTGCTTGATTTAAAGTTAATGATGCTTTAATAATCCTTGAAAGTCCTTGAATCTGCTTTTCATGAGTGTGGGAACCCTGTGTTTCCATCCTGTTTTGCATGCTAAAGACAATTGTCAAAATGCTACCTGTTTACACAGATCTCTTAAAATGACTAAAAATGTCAGGCCAGTAATTCATGTCATGTTGAAAGAAAAACTTTGAGATGTTTGTTGATTGGATGGAGATTATCCTATATATGCTGTTTATGGCATTTGTACTTTTAATTATGATACTTATATGTCATTTCAAAAGATTTTGTCCACTTAAACCACTTAGCTTGCTTTCAGATCTACTTCCGTCCATTCATTCATTTCCAGATGTTTACTTTTCTGATAATCCTTTTCATTCAGATCCCCAATACAGAAGAAATAAATTAGTTAACATAAAAAAATGTATTTGTAGCATACAGTGATTGACTACTTGTATAACAATTGTGCAAAACACACACATACATTCTAGGTTGCTGACTGTAACGACCAAAAATAAAGACAGTACACAGCAATGCTCTATTCTAAATTTATTTAGTATTTTACAATGTTACTGCACCTTTTCCACTGATGGCAGAAATAGTTTATGCTGCTCAAAAAACAAGACAGAATAAATCATTTCAATTTGTTTTCCAGACATTTGACTTCTCAAGAAGAAAGTAGTATAATTAACATAATTTGTTAAAAAATAGAGCTAAATAGAAGTTTGTTGCCCAAAGGGATTTTGGTACTGCATTAAAGGTCAAAGCTTGAGAAATCAAATCATGATGCCATTTGATCTGAACAACTTTCAGTTTAAAGTTCTTTTAGTCACACTCGTGTGCGTAGCAGCAGGTGATAGAATACACACTGTTCATTTTAATGCACACACATCAGTCCCAAACATCAAGCCTGTTACAATTGCACAGATATTAATACAGGCATTCAGCGCAGTCCGTTTTACATCTTAATACAGCCCTGTTGAGTTACACCTGTATTAAGTGCCATAGGTGGATCCTCAGGCCTCTCACACAAGCTTAAAACAGAAAGTCAGTGCATGCTGCCTAACAATGCTAAAAAATGAAAATAAAAACATTTAGTTTATTTTAGCTGTGCATTTTTTCATCTATGTTAAAAATAGTCCTCTTTGCTACTTACTGATATGTTGCTATATGCTATTTACACTTTATTTCTTTTTTTATTTTAGTAAGGCATGCTTCTTATTCGTTCTCCTTGTCGTCACACAAAGTGGACGTAGTTCTTCAAGTCATGCGCTATTCAGACAGCCAAATGCTCTTTTGCAGATCATCTGAGCACCAGTTCTGTGTGAAATCAACACATGACTGCTCCAAAAAAATACAAATATTCAAACAAAGAAGCAGATGGATTGTTTTTGAATGTATAGATAACTTAACATGATGTATTGCGCTTAAAACCAAGCTTGTTTTTTTAATTTGATAAAAAAAAGATTCAGTCATGCACGAGTCACCATAAAATGTTGTATTTTGGCAAAACAGTAATAAAAAATAATATATATATATGTGTAATTAGTCAGTGAGCTTAAGTATTACAAAAATATGAATGCAAATCTAGAAGCTACTACAGCAAATCTAAATAAACACTTCGTTATACACGCTTCCAAGAGATATTGATTTTGTCAAACAATTAATGTAAAAATAAAGTCATTCTGCATTTGTGTAAATGGGACTTTGAGAGAAGCTGCTACATTTCATAAAAAAAAAACATTCAAAAAAATATCAACATAGTATTTGGAGCTCCTTCCCTTTGCACACATAAATCTTGACATTCATAAAGAAATTGATGACTTCCAGAACACTTTGGTTTGATTGGAAATAAAATATAGTTCTCAAAACTAGTAAAACACTAAAGTTTAGCTTAAAATATGTTCAACTCATTTAATTAATAATAAGATGTGACCTAAAAAAACAAACAAAAAAAAAAACTAAATATTCAGTGTAAAATGCATTTATTGGCCAAAAACGTTCACTACGAGCCTCAGTAGAACACGTTGATCTCAACCAGATGTGTATGACTACATTGTTCTGTATTTGCATATTTAAAAGGTTGCTTTAAAAAAAAAAGAAAAAGCTGTTTCACAAAAAATCAAGTTCCATAGCTTTATTTTAAAAGGTAACAAATTTCACTTGCCAGCTTTCATGCAAAAACACTTCTCTTTTTCACTCTTGCAGCATTTTAAAATATCACATGCACCTGTTTTCCTGATTAGCGTGATCAAACGCAGAAAATGATTCTTCAGCTTTTTAGGTTTCAGTAAAGTTCCACAGCAGATGTTTTGGCCAATAAAGTGCAAACTAAGGCGAACCCCACCACCTTCGATGAGCTTTCATCACAACTATGAGCCATAAAATATAAACTGCATAATTCATCATCCTCAACGATCTCTCAACGCACCTCCCTAAAATTCCTGCTGCTTGCATAATCGCATTGAGTGTGAGGTTTACCTGGAGTTTCAGAAACATTCTAGAAATGAAAGACATCATGATGCTGCAATTTCTTACTTGCACCAGAAGATTGATGGGTTAAATGTAGGCTGAGGCAGGATGTGTTCTGTCTCTTTTCTGGATGAGTTCAGTAGTTCAGTAGCCATGTTCATTTTTAAAGCCACCTTTGGGTCCAATGAAAGTGAGCATACATTCAGCTGAAGATGGTAGGATTTAGAGAAAGCACTGATTGGATTGGACTAGTCAGACATCCATAAAGAAGGAATTTTCACCAGGAACACACTCACTGCTTGTTGATGTTTTTCTTTTTTTTTTTTTTTGTAGAGCAAATAGGATACCTCTACATTTCCAGAGTGTGCGATCTACCGAAAGGAAATGTTCATGATTTGAGAGTGGTGAAGGGTCATGTAGGAAATCAGATATCAATGCCCAGTGCAAACTCAGACGTAGATTCCTTCAGGGTTAAAGGTTGTGTTGAGGGGGCTCTGCAGAGCTCGGAGGTCAGCAGGAAGTTGTCTGGCCGATCCAAGCCGCTTCAGAGATCCAGACTCATTTTCTGCCTCTACAGAGATGAAACAAAATAACACTTGCATGCAGAGTACAGTTGACAGTTCGATTTATACACTGTAGATTGTCTACATTTCAAAAATGAAGAACGAAAGCGTGTCTGTACCTGTGTTGGTTTCATCCTCACCAGGGTCTGCTGGTAGAACTGTTACTTTGGTGCCAGTTTGTTGGATAAACTGCTGAAGATTTACCTGTCTCAGCTCCTTAGTTAACTGTTCCAGCTCTAGCTCTTTCTCCTGAATCAAACAATTACAAAGTAACTTCTATTATACTCACTTAACCTCCATCAACACATGAAATATGCTCTTACAGAAACATTCATTTTATTTGTTACTAAGATAGTCCTGAGATAATTTAGTGCTCTAAATGCATCTGCTCTAAAGTGTATCTGTCTTATGTAACGTTCCTGGTGAATGCAAACTGTACTGGGACATAGCATGCTCCTTCACTTCATCTGTAAGCTCTGGCAAAGATCTTTTACATAACATCTGTGAGTGACCACTACCCTCCACCCCCATCCTGCTCTCTAACATGCTGTAAAGCCGATTAGTCGCTTTGTTGAAACTTAAGGGCAAAGTGTCCAAAAAAAAAAAAAGGCCGCAGCAGTTCACAAAGTTTGAGGAAGGATTTTACTGTTTTGTACTTTGTTTCAATAGCTAATTTCATACTTAATTGAGTACTTTAGATTTACAGACAATACTTTACATACGCAGAATAGCAACGAAAAAGAAGCAAAGAATCCAAACTTCAAGCAGATAAAACATGAATAATGTTTACCAATCCTGCTTCCCGAAGGAAACTTTCAGAAACTCTGCAATGCACTGCAGGGTTTAGTTCCAACCTGCCCCGTCACACTTGCCTGTACATTTCAGGTAATCCTGGAGATCTTGATGCACTACTTCAAAGGTGTGTTTAATTAGGATTTGAGGATTATAATTATTCAGGATAGCCGTCTTCTGGAGAGAAGGGGAAAGCCTTGAGCTATGAGAAATATTTCTTTGGGTAGTTTACAATAAGGGGCTTTCACCTCAGGAACTCAGTTATATGACCTAGCTACCAGGTTTCTAGGCGTTTTAAAAAGGTTTCTTCTGTGTGAATTTCTTAATCCACTCATTGATTTAGGACTAGCCGCTTTCATAACAATTGGGTTTTTAGCTTTCTGTTATGTGCCTGAGTTTGGCGAAAACTTTCACACCAATTAAATTAACCTCAATGTCAAATGGACTTAGTCCACACCAAAAAACTAAAAGCAATCTAAGTCAAGTTATCTGTTTGAACTGTAAGTGTAAGTAAATTGTGTTCTTTCTTCAGGTACACTCACCTGTAGCCTAATGTTTGAATGCCCAAGCGAGAGCTCCACAGCTCTGCAGGTGCTTTCTAGTCTCACAGCCTGCTGCACCTGTATGTCCAGCTCAGTGCGTGCCTTGTCCAGTCGCAACCGAACCTCCATTTCATCTGCCAGTCGAGTCTCCATTAGTTCTTGTTGCAGGCGCTCTGCCTCCAGCCCTGCCTCCATGCACTGAATACGTGCTAGGTACTCTCCCAGCTGCTCCTCACACTCTTGTACACGACTGCGCAGTTCCTGCAGCTGCTCACGCAGTTGCCTTTCTTTGTCCTGCTCAATCTGCAGCTCACTCTCCCAGAATTCATGCTCCTTCATCTCTGCCTCATTTCTGCGGACCTGCTGCTCTAGTTCAACTAGTTCCTCTTCTTCTTCCTCAGTTAATTGCTGCTGCAGCTCAGTCTCACAGCGTTGCAGTTTTTGCTCTAGGATGTGCAACTTGTCCTTCTGCAGCTGCACCAGGCGAGACAACTCCTGTGTAGGTGCTGGTGTGCTGCACCGGTTTGTGTTCACCGCTCTCTGCTTTGAGTCACCTTCACGACTCTTTCCGAAGATGTCACGCAACCCTTTGGCACCACCAGTGAAAGTGAGGGACTTGCGTTTTGGTTCACGGCGTTTGAGGGAACGATCATTGGCTGTGGGGCGAAGCTTTGCCATGGGAGGCAGACTTTGGCGATATAGGGTACGCTCAGGGGCTCTTGCTGAGGTCTCTGAAGTGGGGCGCTCACTCAAAGAAGGGCCAGTACGTTGAAGCACTAACTGCACATCGCTAGCGTACTGACCCCATTTATTCAGAGAGACCACAGGATTCTCATGGGGCGCCAAATGTCTCTCTGTCTCACGCCATTTTTCAATCAATGTGTAGCGACCAGTTCGTCCTGCAACACAGCACATTTACATTATCAAAAGAGTCAGGAATTTCCTCTGTAATGACAACAGAAACTTTTAGTTTCAGATCAAATTGGAGTGTGTAATATCTCAATCAGTAGCATTCTAATTGCAAAAATTATTATTACAAAAATCATTATTGGTACAGCCAAATCAACTTGCTGCCCAAGACTGGTTACTCACTGAAGCTAAGCAGGGCTAAGCCTGGTTAGTACCTGGATGGAAGACCACATGAAAAAAACTTGGTTGTTGTGAAAAAAAGGGTGTTAGTGAGCCCTTCAGGGGGAACTCAACCTGCAGTCTGTGAGGTTCCTGATGCCTCAGTATAGTGAAGGGGAAGCTAATGAGCACTTTCGGATGAGACATTAAACCTAGGCCCTGACTCTCTGTGGTCATTAAAAATCTTATAGCACTTATTATAAAGAGCAGGAGTGTAACACCAGTGTTCTGGCCAATTCCCTTCATGAGCCCTTACTAGTCATGTCCTCCCAATCATCCACTGGATTGGTTCTTACCAATACCTTATCTCGCCACTCCCCCTATAGCTGGTGTGTGGTGAGTGCACTGGCACCATTGTACTGTGGCTGCCATGGCATCATCTAAGTGGACGCTGCACACTGGTGGTGAGGAGAGACCCCGCTCATGATTGTAAAGCGCTTTGGGTATATGGTCACGCACGATAAATGCGCTATATAAATGCACATTACTTGATTACATATTCAATATGTTTCCTAAACACTAATTTGTCATTATTAGTCTGAACAGGTAGTCCTGTTCTAAAAAAATCAGGACATTGATCAAGCTCATGTTGCAGTGTAAAGGCTAATTTATACTTGCCGCATCCTCATGTTTGCTTGGGAGCGCACGGCAAATATGATGTCACCTCAGTGTTGTTTGTTCGCTTTATATGACAGTAACCTAATTTTATGAAGTTTGCCATTCTTTTCTAACTTTCGCTAAGCTCTGCATCCAAAGATGCACAATTGCATGAATGTTGATGTGCCTCATTATTAGGAGCCCAAAACAGCTTAGCTTTACAAAAAAATCATTTACACAAATATACTAAAAGTAAATAATTTAATGTGTCCTCTAAATAGATTTAAAACTATTCATTTTATACATAATAAGTTTTTGTGCAAACTTTGTCATCTTTGTTTTGTCATGACAGCTACTTAGAGTTATTGCCTGTTGTTACAAATAAAAGTACAATGGCGAAAGCATCGAGTATAAACGGCTCCACGACTCTCGACTGTGTGCAAGCACAGAATAAATCCAGCTTAAGACTTGGACAGGACGTTCAAACAAGCATAGCATTGTTTGTTAGCTGAGGCATAGCCTTTACTCTCTGGGGAAATCAACCTATGAATGGCTTGCATATAGTTATCTTCACATATTAAGCCGGAGAAAGTATTTTAACAAAACCAAACTGTATATAGCCAAGAAGCTTTAAAAACATGCAGAAAACAGTGCTAAGAAAATTCATCTGACATTAACCAGAGACCAGGCGCCTCAGTGGAACAGAGATTGCACTTCTTCATGAATTAATAGAATAAGACACAGTCAGATTTTTTTCCAGTATGGGGTGATAGGGTCGAACTCTGTGACTAGAAGGGACAATACAGCATTTCACTGTTCTGATATCTGATGTCAAAGAGAGCTTGTTGTCAAGGAGACAACATAGTGAGAGTTATGTTGTGTAAGGAACAGAGGAAAGAAGGAACAAAGGAGAATGGGGCTTGGAAAGGAACACACAAAAAAAAAATTGGAAAAGAGAGTTCTGTTAAATTGCCCTTACACTCCAGAATCAATCTGTGTTCTGTGCACCTATGAGTGAATGCTTTTATGATATGAGCTGGCCTATTTTATTGCAAACAATTGGTTTGATGTAAAATTTAGTGTCTTACCTATTGCTTGGGCCAACGCAATCACAACCTCTTGACATGTGGTGACCTCTGTGACACCGCAGACAATGCGCTGCACTCCATCCACCCATACCTTCAGCTCCATGCCTCTCATCTGGATGATGTCATTCCTCACCTCTGCAGGCACCCGTTACAGGCTCTCTGGTCTGCATGCTGCTCTTATCACTGTGTGGAAGACCAAAGAACTGTTTGTTCAAGTTCTATATTTAAGCACAGATATTTCCTTTCTGCAATTTATAGTTATCTTCAATAACATTGACATCACTAGCACTTAGCTGTGTATAACGCTCTGCAGTTTCAATTTAGTAGAAGGCTTAAGTTTTTTGATGGGGAGGGTTTGGTTGCTGCAGTGCTAAACTTACATTAGCTTGCTTACACAAGCCCTGATCTGTTATTATCCTCAAATTTGGCTTGCAAATCAATTTTCACTTGCTGCATTGTGGTTTGGCCTGTTGTCCTCTTTTTCTTTTTAAGATTGTTGTGCTGGAGAGATCTACATTAGAAGAGTTAGTTGTAGCTTTTGGGTCGATGATGGACATCCTGGTTATTTCATTCATTACAAAGCTTCTCCAACCACATTTTTATCCATCTGACTCATGTGAATTTTGGGGGAAATTTACAACCTCAATGTACTTACTAAAATCAGAAAATGTTGAGTTTTTGAAAAGAATGATAAGTACATTTGTTAAAAAAAAAGCTGTCAGTGCACATTGATCAGTTCAACAACACTAGCTTATACCCTTAGTATTGTCACTTTGTAACGCAACATAACATGCCAGTACAAATAACCAAAGTGTGCACACTGTATATCCCTGCACACACATGATGTCACTGACACAGATAAGTGTATCATAAGTGTATCAGTCCATTTCTTACAAAAATTCCCCAACTGACAACACTTGTATATGTATCATTTGATTAAACATTACATTACCAACATAAACATAACTTCACTCAAAAATACAAATTCTGACATTAATAACTCTGTATTATTTTGTTACAATGAGATCCTTGTTCAGATTCCTAACACAAGTCAAGATGTTTTTGATTATCAGAGGACTTTCATCCTACTTAGAGAGCAATGGTCCAAACAAGTTAAAAAAAAAGTCCAAACAAGGAACCAAAAACATCTGACTTCAATAGTTCTTAATGACTATAAGAAGCTCCAAGTACACTGTTGTGTGCCAAAAAAAACCTTTGTTTGACAATTTCTTCCACATCTGATGAGAGACTGCATTTACAATGAGCAAAATATGAACACAATTTAAATGTATAAATAAATGCCAACATGTCTACTGCCCAAAATAAATGCACACCCACTGGCAAACTAAAGCCCTTTTAGCTAACAAAATTGCCCTTGCAGTTTTATATGATTACAGTTAAACCACTAAAGTCACATAAAATGTTTTGACAATTTGATTTATGTTTTATTTTTGCTTCCTTTTCTAGACTATAAAGGGCTCAGACAGCTGTTGTTGTCTATGGAGGATAAGAGAGCTCTAGGATTTCAGTGCTTAAATCATGATCTGAAGATGAACGACGTTCTCAAGGGATTGGAACGACATGAGGGTGAGTAATTAATAACTGAATGTTCATTTTTGGGTGAAAATATTAATAACATTAAAGTACGAGTTAATAGAAATTCTATATGGACCACCTCTAAAATTCTATTTGCTTTTTCTTTATAAAAAAACTTTTTGTTGTTGTTTGGCAAGTTTTGTTGTCTGCAAATCAATTGTAAGGAAAGCCCTGGTCTAGACCAATGCATGTCCTCTTCTGTGGCAGTGTAGTGATAGATGAGAGTGATTTATGTAGCTATGAAGCGCTCAAGCTGAAGAACTGGTCCAAACAGGGCTTGTAAATGCTATAGATGGTGCCCACTCCCATGAGACGCACTCATAAAGGATGAGTGAGATGAGCTGTACACGCTCGACAGGTAATAAGTCTTCAGTGTGTGTGTTGTGAAGAGAGAAAGTCCTCTGTTGTCTCACGTTCTGTCTCTGAGTATTTGGCCTGCTCAGATCTACAGAGTGCATTATCTTGATATGCCAATTCACACCCAGCTGATATCCATGATGGATATCTTTGGCTGCATAGTGGCACAATTAAATTCTGTCATGTAAATTGTCTGAGCCATGGTCAATAAAAATACCTCATATTATACAGGCTTTCAAGGACAGATGTGCTATTATTTTGTCAATAAATCTAAAGTAATGAAAGCGCTCTTCCATATAGTGATGTGCATCAAAGTGGAAAAGATAATTAACAAAGAAAAATGTAGGGCTAGGACTTTTGGCATTGGTTGTTGACTGAATGGAGACAAATCTGAACATGAGCTTGCAACGTTTGTGAAAAGTAGTGTTTCGGTGAACTAAATGATTGGAGCCTAGAAACAAACTGACAGAATTGGCTTCTTTTTCTGTTTGAGAATTATTAAACTGAAATTGCACAAAAGCTGAAGAGAATAGCAGTACTTGATTGAACCATGTGCCACACGGACAGTTCAATTAATTCTAAAAACTTTTACTTCACTGACCGTTTATGATCTTTCAAATGGGTTTTGCTGTTTTGTTCCACTTTTAGCACACTTGCCATTTAATATTTCTCCTAATAACTAGGCCCACACGGAATCTGCGCGCGCAGAATTCCGCAGATATTCAGCAGATTTAGATTTTTAGCCCATCATTAATTCTGTTTATTTACTTGAGTAAATGTGTGTAAATCTATATTTATTCAGTTTTTTATTAATTACAGCAATATTATTGACTAATATGAAAATGTTCATCTGATTTATGCACATTGCAGTTTTACAGTAGCATTTTCTGTCTTTTAGTAGATA
This sequence comes from Danio rerio, assembly GCF_052040795.2. Classification (NCBI taxonomy): domain Eukaryota; kingdom Metazoa; phylum Chordata; class Actinopteri; order Cypriniformes; family Danionidae; genus Danio; species Danio rerio. Next base: position 21,073,661 of record NC_141024.2, read on the forward strand.
TATTATATGAGAGACTTGCTTTGTTTACCAAATAAAGTGTATCTAATTGGATTTGCAATTAAACAATAAATAAAAGTTAAAAAGGTGTTACTTTTTATTTAACATATTAAGGTTTTAGTTATGATACTCCCAAAATAATTCCGCAGATATCCGCAGATTTTTACCAAAATTCTCAGCAGAAATAGCAAAAAACTTCCGGAGATTCTGTCTGGCCCTGCTAATAACTAACTGGAGCAGTGAGATTATGCAAGAAGTGTGGCATTTTAGCAACCATAAATGTCTCAACTAAAACTATTTTAAAGCCAAATAAATGACAGCTGTCTTTCTCATCAGCACTAATCTAGAAAATAGCAGAAATATGTTTAACATGCAACAACAAATCCAGCTAGGAGGTTAATTAATTCATTATGATTTATTTAACTATACTGTTACGTTATTATTGTTGAAGAAATGTGGTATTTTCATTCTGAGTTTTAGTATAGCCTTCTATTAATTTATTAGGTGTATTAAAGTAGTAATTGATTTTAATTATGTTATTGTTACGTCATGTCAGATTTGTTCATGTGTTGTTATACTCAAGTTTTTTTTAAGTTTCTATTTTTTCATAACAAATATCAAAGAAACCATCTAGTTTGGATGTTTTGGTGATCCTTTAGTTTGACCAATATCTGCCTAATACCTGCCAAATAGTAGGATAATTGCTGTTTATTTCTATTCAAAAGCACATATTCTGCTTGATCTTATACTAAATAATAATAAGGAGCAAATTATAAGGGAAAGTCATAGTTAATGGTTTTTAATAGTGAGAATTGTACCTTGAGCCACAGTTTAAAACATGGAGTCATTGGAGATTTTTACCATAATGGAGCAAATGTTTATCATTAGCATGTTTTTAAGGCTTCTGACTGTATGAGCGTATCAAAAGAGTTTAAAGAATACAGGCACAAGGAATTGTACCATTTGAAACTTTAATAAAAATATTTTATTTAATTATTTATACAATGAAGTTGCTATATAGTGCTATTTTACATTTGATTATCCAATTTCTGTACCTGAATTCTTACCTTATAGAGCTATTTAAGTCATCTGGTCAAATTGTATTTATATCACAATATATATTGCAGAAAAAAGACATAGCAATGTCAAATTTTCCATTACATGGGCTACCAAATCAGGTGCCAGTGCCACTAAATATAGAACTTGTTGGCACAATTGCCTGTGCTCTTACATTTTAATTTGAATACCTGTATGGCCCAGTGAGCAAAAACGTATAGCAACCACAAGGAACAGTCTAGCAGATGCCATCATAGACATTATAGCTTTTGCATGGCCAAGCACTGTTCACACTGTAAATGTGTTATTTTAATTCCTGTGTTGGTGTGTGTTTTGACACTCTGACATCATGTTTTAACCAGTCTCCCGTGGGCAGAGACATTGGGCCGGGAGAGATTGTAATCATTCACTTCTGCTCAACAAATCTCTCATGAGCATGTTAATGCACAGTTCATTCCCAACCTTTTAGCAAAGCAGCATACAGTTATGCCAAAACTAAACGCCTAAAAAGCCCTACCCGCAGCAGTATTACGTGTCAGTAGCACAGAATTTGTGTTTAACTGTATATACAAGAATGATGCAGGCATCTGCTTCAGACCAGCTTTGGCACCACAACCTGGAGCTAAATTTAACAAACTCAAGGCTTTGGCAGCCCGTCACTGTAAGGTACAGCCAAGACAGCTGCTAAAGGAGACGTAATGCATCTGAACTCACATTCCAGTCGACTCGCATGTCTGACGTCCATAAACACAGATCAGCACAGCACATATGGCTGGACAGTAACCCTTATTGGGTGTAGAGGTTCCAGCAGGCTCCAGTGCTCTCACATGTTCTGTCAGGTTAATGTTGATCATCCGTTCTTGTTTTAATTACTCAGGACTGTGAATTTAATGGTCAAGTTGACATAAACGAAAACTATGATGTGAGAGTTGCCAGTTCATTCGCTTCATATTAAAAAAAAATATTGTTTCACTGAAATTCCTTATAAAATTTCTAATTTTAGTGATATTTTCCACACTAGAATGCACCTTATATCCTTGTTCAATACGTTTTCTACCAATATTATGGCCCACAACAAATCCAGATGGCTCAACAGGTCTGCTATTTCAGAGACACATTTTGAGATGAAAGTCTGTTTGGCTTTCTCCTATGTCCCTTGATTGTTGGACTTTTATCTCCAGCACTTGAAAACCTCCTCAGGTCCCTAACGGTGTGTGTGGACTGTAGTGGGGGGCTTTTCTAACAAGGGTCCAGACAAACACAAAGGTCCGCTGGAGAGACGCCCACCCCTGCAGGCCTCACAGCATGACTGGACACAAACAATCCATCTCCATGGTAATGCTTTAGCAGCTTTGTGAATCTCTCACATGGCCGGCTGTGACCGGCCTGGGAACTAACAAACACCAGCAATTAAGGAACAATCTCTTTATTTTAACTTTTGTGTGTGTCCCACTGTATAACTTTGTCCTGTCAGGGGTTCAGAGCTGAACGCTGCACCAATGAGTCATGAAGTGACACTGAATTGAAACCATTTCAAATAAAGTTGTTTGTCAGTACAGCCTGTGATGGGCACAGGGAACTCTCAGTGCAATTCATTAACTCAAAGTAAGTTTAGTCTGAGGTGAATGTGTCACAGTGAGTGGCTATGTCGCACGGGGGAAGGGAAACACTCTCCAGGAAACACTCTCCAGGTTGTGACAGTTTAACTAGGGATGTATTAATAAAACTTTTTAGTTTCGCGCAAAATATAACTGTTTTGTTTATAATGGATTGTTGACAGTGTTAAACAATGTAAGAACTAGTCTGAAAATGTTTTCTTTGGAGATTTTGAGAGACTCTGAAGTTTGCAGTTGCACTAACAATATAGACAGTTTTACTTTATGAATTCATTACCATGATGTCAGGGTGTTACAGTTGTTATCAGTACATAGTTAAATGGTTCTTAGGTGTTCAAGTTGTTTTAAAATGTTTTCTCTGGTTGCTTGGATGTTTTGGTTTGTTGAAGTGTGGTTGCTTACTGGCCAGTCAGCCGAGTCTACATCTACAGTAAGTCTACAGTATTGTTTAAAATAATAGCCCCAGGACTTTGTGGTACCAAATTTTGCAAGCCCTGGTAAATGATACTCTGGGCCCCAAATACGACTTTCCTTCAGTTTAGGCCTGTCATTATTTTTCACCCTTTTTGTCTTACATTTTTAGATATGTAATAGCACAGCTCTCAATTTGAGAAGTTATTTTTAGGGATAATTCACTCAAAAACGTAAACAATCTCATCATTTGTTATTGGTTTTGTATAAATGAACTGTGAGTAAACTATGTCAGCATTTTCACTTTTGAGTGAACAATCCCTTTAAGCATAACAGCTGGTATAAATACGGCTGAATTCAAATAACTTAAGATCACATTTTCTCTCCCTAATAACCAAACACATACAGTATTCTTTATGGGATTGTGTTGTGAGAAAGTACAACAAAAACAAGTACTGTACCAAAACACATGATTGCCATTCACATTCTTTTCTTTCGCTTGGTTTCCTAAAGAACGTGTGTTAGTTTATTCAATAGTACTTGTGCACCAAGCACTTCCACAAGTGTTTTGCACCCATGTTAATGCAGTTGGGCTAAACACTTGTGATAGGATCATCCCTTTTATTGTTTTCCTCCTGCACAACAGACAAATCCCTTCATTTCCTTGAACTGGCCAAAATGGGTTCAAAAGTGGGAGGTGAACTGTCTGTGAACTATGACTTTCGCTTTTATTATAAACCACAAGAAAAGGCCATTTTAATTATCTGAAGTTCCTGCTGTGAAATCAGATAGGATGCAGTCTTGTTAACAAGATTCTGTATAAACAGACCAAACATTTCCGTGATATAAATGTGACACTACTGAAGGTAGAGAACTTGCAATCTGCGGATGTAGATATCTTCTGCCTACAAGTAGTGGCCCATTAAAAGACTAGAATAGCTTTCTGCAGCTTGCTCAGATCCTGATCTGCATTGCAATCATGCATTTATGCATGATATTACATGTACATCTCTCAGCATGGTTCTATCTCACTACCTCAGTACAGTTATCTACCCCGCCTTCACTCGGCACTTCTGCTCTCCTCAGCTTTCCTCGCTTTCTTCTCTCTTCCTCTTCTTTCAGGTTTTGCACTGAAGTTATTTAGCGCACCCACTGATCAGCAGATCTGATCAGTGGGTGTTTGATGAGCCAGCTGTTGTCATACAAACCCGTGTGTAATGAGAGACTGAGGCATGTGTAATTAGTTGTGAGTCAGTTATATGAATGAGACAAGCGTAAACAGATCAACAGGAAGTAGAGAAAGGTGGTGTCCGAAACCTGACAAATTACATGCAAATCCAGTGTTTGAACAATATCCTGTCTACTTAGATGATTCCCATTTGGCCGATTTTTAATGGATCTTGTGCCCCCTCTGCATATAAAGGAGTGGTTCAAAGTAGGCGATATGGGCAACATAATCACCTTTCTGTATTTTTGGGCTAAATTGAAATAAACGATATGTCTTGGGTTTTTTCCATGTTTGGATGAAAATAAGTATATTTGTTATACATTTTTACATCCTGCTCAGTGTCGTCCATTGAAACAGTGTTCATATTAAAGCCAAAATATGTAATGCTGGGTATACCCCTTAAAATCGTAATTTAAGAATTTTCACCAGGTGGAGTGAATAACATGGAAAGTGTTGCACATTTGCCCCGAATGTCTACCAGTTGTGTCAAAAAAATTAGCTTGAGGTGAAAAAAATCCCAGAAGTGAACTTGAGAAAATGTTAAATGTTGGTTTCCCTTATATAACAACTCAAGTTTTTATAAATGAATCATTTTTGCCAACAGAAAATGAAAGAATATATCTGTATTCCATTAACCCTTGTGTACTGTTCAAATTGACTATCCATTCATTATGTTCATGGTCGTTTTTGTTCCACTGACTTCCATTAAAATCACATTTTTTGATTCTAAAGTCGTAACTACCCATTTGTTATATTCATGGTTGTTTTTGTCCCATTGACTTCCGTTATAACCATATTTTTTTATTCCAAAGCCTTGACACCAAATAATTATGCATTCTTGATTGTTTTTTTTCCCTGTTGGAAAGGGGTAAGATTTGTCATTGGTAAGTGCACAAAGGTCACACACACTATACTCCATATAACTACAAACCCAGAAATTAATCTTTTTTGCACTGCAACCGATGATCAACAGAACAAATCTCAAATTTTACTTCTTATTAACAGGGAAAACCACCCACAGTAAATATTACATAATAAAAAATAAGGTGTCATGGCTTTGCAATCAAAAAATGTAGTTTTAATGCAAAAAAAAGAACATAACAAAAGGATAGTAAATTTGCCCAGAGTGTGATGTTGAGGTTTTTATAAAGTTTTAATGCATTCTCCCAAAATATATGTCAAAATAAGATTTGTCACCAAAAATCATTCTATTTGCTGAAACACAGAGAAAGTTGTGGCCAAATTTAGAGTCAAAATCACCCGAGTGGATGAAAACATTCCCAACAACACACAAAGGTTAAAGTAAAAATCAACCCTGCTGTAAGTGGCATTGCCCTAATCTTAAGAGTTCACCTGTTTGACTTTCTTCTGTTAAACACAAAAGACAATATTTTTAAGAATGTTGGAAAGCAGCAACTTCTGTATTTTTTTGTGCTTACTACGAATGCCATTGGCTGCTGATTTACAACAAGTGTAAAACTACAAGTGTAGAACCATTTGATTTTTTGAAATTTCCCTTATAGGTAAACTATCCCTTTACTGTAGCTTCTACTCATTATCTTTATACAAGTTCTGAAAATCAGTTTATATAGTCAATCCAACTTCACAAAAGTACATACTTTGAAGATATTGTAAACATCATTGATTACAATCATAACTTAAAATATTTTTTTATTTTATAAAATACTTTTATTAGCTACTTCTGCTTCTTTTGGCTGTACAAAATGAGTCCATTAATGCTGTCTATTCTGCTAACTATCACTATTTATACTACCAAACAGTTAAAACAATATGATATACTGTACTGTTAGTGTACTGTCAGTATTTCAGTAATTTAGGTTAAGTAAATAGCTTATGTTCAGGCTTTAAAAGGTAGAATAAGGATGAATACATTAGAACTGAATTTTCTTTTTTTTTGTAAACTGGCCATCAAACAGATAATCAATATATATTTAAAAAGTCTGAAAGCATTTTCATTTCATTTCTCACATTATTACATTATTACTACATATTTAATACAGTGCATACATACAGTAATTGCTGGTGTGATAAATGATTAAGATTTCATCTTATGGTAGTTATCACAATAAAATGTGATAAGTGATGACAAACTACAAACCAATAAAACAGTTTAACACATCTGTCTAAAAAGATGCTCAACTACAACAAGCTCCTGTTTCCATTATAACGTCTATAATGACTTATTAATGGAAGTTAATGTAAAGCCTCTGCTGTTTATGAGACACACTGCTGTGTGTTTTTAATTTTAGGAGGGGCTGCAGGCCTGCTGCTGTTCTAACGGAAAACACTGACCATCATACTATCATTTAACCCGATAAAACGCTTATCAGTGGAAACAAACTGATGATAAAAGCCCTGACATTGCTCTCATGTCATGCGTCTGTTCTCCTGCGCGTTCATGTAGCGCGTCCCGTCACAACTATTTAAAGGTGCCCCATGAAAAAACAAGCAATACATGTCGCCCTTCTCTCGCAATTCCCCGACGGTCCAAAACACGGTGCGGAGACGTTTAACGCCAACGTTATCTAAAATCATTTCCGTACCTGCGTGTGTCTGCAGTCCCGGACCGCCACAATCCTCAGTCCGGGTCCACTTCTCTGCGTTAGAGCAGAACCAAGATTTTAAGAGATGCTGCGGTTTTCCCCTTTAACGCCTTGTAAACAATCTCTTCGTGTGATGTCCGTGAATTCGGTCTGGTTGAGGTCCGTTATGTTGCTCCGCTCGCTGAAGTTCAGTGTGGCCCGTTACATCAGCGGCAGCTCTGCTCTCACGCGAGTAAATACAGGGAGCGCGCGAGAGAACGGGACAGCGCAAGGCATCATGGAGCGAGAGAGCGAGCGCTTTAAAGCTGCACAGCCCGACCGAACAAGTGGACTCACACACACAACCACACACACTGCGTCGATCTGCTGGCGTTTCGTATTTTTATTAAGTCTTTAAGCTGTTGATTTAATGTTTGTTTATTTATTAGTGCATTTATTAAACTGGTGTTTTCTTTTTACATAATGTTTTAACAATTTAATACATTATTGTTTTCCGAGACATAAAAATAGTAAGCCTTTATTATATATAATAATAATATTGATAATAATAGTTGAGTGTATTTCTTTTATCTCATTTATATATATTTTTATAATTCAGTATATATGGAGTCAATCTTGGTCCATTTATACTTGCAAAATAAAATAAAGTTTTGCAAACAAAAATAAAGTTTTGAGCAAAAATAAATAAATAAACAAGTCTAAAAATCACAAAGCGAAATTAAATTTATGTGAAATAAAATTAATTTTCTAATAAAAAGAACTGAAAATAAAAATTAAGCAGTGCAAAAAATGACAAAAATATTTGCAATTAATATATTATATATATATATATATATATATATATATATATATATATATATATATATATATATATATATATATATATATATATATATATATATATATATATATATAGCGTTGCATTTACAAAACCCGTCCAGTCAATTCCAATGCTCATTTTGATTTCCTTTTTAGGTAACCATGTGGTCGGGTCCATTGACTGGATGGGTTTTGTAAAGGCAATGCTATAAAAATGTTTTGCAAATATGAATATATTTTTATTGCAATTATATATATATATATATATATATATATATATATATATATATATATATATATATATATATACCCCTGTCAAATTCTGACCTAATGTTACTTTTATTTAGTCAGCAAGTTGTTGTTGTTGTTGTTGTTTTGCCCAGAAATGACACAGGCTTCTTTCAAAGATAATAAGATATCATCATGGTTTTTTAAGATGTAAAAGAGATATCATCGTGGAAACGATATTTCTCAGCTTTTATATTTGAACCAAAAAAGTGACATGGTGTGACAAAATCAAGTGACAAAATCATTCATATCCTCTGCAAACTATCACAGTATACTGTATATTGTTTAAGAAATCAATAGTTGAGGAAACATTTGAAACTAGTTTTGAATTTGTTCATATAAAAAACGTTATGTATGTATGTTTATATATATATATATATATATATATATATATATATATATATATATATATATATATATATATATTAGTTTGAGTCTGTAAAGTATCTTTCTTATGCTCTTGTTTTAGTTATTTTAGTTAAGCTAATTGAAAGTGACAAATGTTTTCTTAGTATTAATAAAATGTTTACTTGTAGTGTTTATCCAATTTATTATTATTATTATTTCAAGTGACCTAAATAATCTAGTTTTATGGTTTTTGTTTATTTATTTTTGCTAATTATCATAGCCCTGGATAATGTAATACACATGCATGCATTGGTAATGTTAAATTTCAGAAAGAGAGACAAACATTTTGACCTCCCTGAGTACAAACGTGTCCACAGAGAGATTGTCATAAAGCTCAAAACAGTGGATTAGTGTGAGCACTAAATGCCTGGCTGAGGTGATTTTATCTGCTGTATGGCATGTGAAATCTGTCTAGCCTATGATGGGATTATCCACCTAGAAATCTGTTATCTATTACACTGTGTTATGTGGGATAACAAGGCATGCAATCTGGTTCACATATGAGACCTGCTGACCTGTTGCCCTCTTTTTACACAAACTTAGAAACTCCTTTTCAACTCATTTTAACTGCAAATATTCAAGGACTCACAACAATACAGAGGTGAGCAATTCAACCATATTTCAATTAGTTTGTCACTGCAACTATAAAAATGATTTATTTGGTCTACCATTAATGTTATTCTTAATCTTCTGTAATCTTTAAAATAATTTCAAGGATCTTCATTAGTAAGGAAAATGTAAGCATTTAGGATTGCAGTTTCACCTTCTGTCCCACTAGGGGCATAAGTGGCCTTAATTGTCACCAAGACACCTATGGTCCTTGTACACAGTGTCCCAACATTCTTTTATGAGATTTTACTACTCAAAACAGAGTAACTACTGACATTTAATATAAGTCTCTTTCTGCTTAAGCATGTTTCTCTTAATTTGTCTACAAACAATTGAGTAGCCAAAGAGTAGTTTTTTTAGCAATTCAGCTCTGATGTTTGCTCTTTCTCTTGCAAGCCATGTTGTCATTAAATCCATACACTATTTTTTTCCTTACAACTAATACCTGCTTAGATTAAGGCGGTCACATTTAAACCACATAAAGTGTAAAGGGCCACATATTAAAATTCACACAGTAAGACTTTTAAGATAGTATTAGCACTTGTATTGATTCACTCGTATGATTACACAAAACACACTTCGGTACAGTATGTTTACAAAATTAGAGTGTTTTAATTACAAATAAATAAACTAAGTTTAGTGTACTAGATTACAAAACATTGTCTTTCTATTGCCTGTTTAATCTCCCTTATATATTTTTGACTAATTAATATGGAATGTGCTGTTAGCACACTGTGCAGAAATGCAAATTTAAAAATTATTAGTATCTGCTAAGTTGTAATCTTAAACTTTAGTTTCTTAAAGTAGGCGTACTAGTCAAAAAATTTCTCTACAATTAAATTTGATAAATTACCTGCCATTATACTATCACTTAATTATATGTTATATTTATATATATACACACACACACACACACACATATACATACAGTATACATAAATATATATACATACAGTATACATAAATATATATATATATATATATATATATATATATATATATATATATATATATATATATATATATATATATATATATGTATACTGTATGTATATGTGTGTGTGTGTGTGTATATATATATATATATATAAATATAAATAAGTACTAGTAACTGAACAATAAGCTTGGTTACGTGAAGAATAACCACTAGTAGCCAATGAATAAGTACTAGTAAAGTCCCAGTAAAATCAATATTAAAGATTGTTTATATTAATGTTAATCTATAAGCTAGTATGCTGTAAATCTTTGACAAAATTCCTGTTTAGAACATATAAACATTCAAATCTTTAGGTTTGTCACTTTCCAATTGAATCAAAGATTTTTTAAATCACTTTATACTTCAGTTTCTTATCAAATCTTCTGACCAATGAAATGCTTTCTAGTACTTGATACAACCCGCCCTCTACAAGATGCTATTGCTACATGCTGACATTAATAGTTTATTCATGTGAAAGTGTTCAGATTGAGGGTTTGCCCTAGCACTTGCACATATAAGTAAATAATAGCCAAGCTTTGTTGATCTCAACTCCATATTTAATTTAAAGTTTGCTGTGCACAGCCCCTATGTATATACAGGGAATGAGGAGATTCAAATTTAAATCTGTTACACACAGTGACCATTTTTACTTGCTCATTTTTTTTTTTTTTTTTTTTTTAGATTTACGCGGCTATCACGGTTTATAGATTAAATGTTAAATTGCCTTGCTGCAACTGCTTCTTCTAATCAGATAGTGTAAGATTTTTGACCGTAGATGCATTCATGTAATTTTGATTTGTAAAACGATGTAATTGACGACCAATGCCGTACTAAATTCAATATGATGACTAAACTAAGCTCTGTCACTTTGATTGGCACAATGTTTTCTGCTGTGCACATGTTTTATCCTAGGATGCTTTTGAATCTTCTCTAAGTTTGCAGTGTTTTTAGTCAATGCCCTCCACACTTCAAAACATTTTATTTTTAGACGGACGGATAGAAAGATACTGTCTTGGTGGCAGTGCCCAATTTGGACTCTAGAGGGTAGTGCACACCTTATCTTTCATTTTGTGTATGAACTACATTTGCCATGTTCTATTTGTTCTCTTGTATGTGCTATTTATTTCAGCTAGGGGTCCTCATTTAAGTTCCTTGTGTGTTCTGTCTTGTACCGGCTTGTTTTTTTCATGTTCTGGTTTTCTGTTTGTTGCCTTGTGTTTATTTTATTGTATGCTTTGAGTGCATTTATGTTAATTATATTTTGTTTTTCACCCTTGTGGAGTTCTTTCGTGTTACCTTTTATATTGTTCATAAATGACAATTTTGGTTCTTTGTGTGACAGATACACATAGCTTTTTTGTTATAGTATGTAACTCATTTGACAAAATTTATCCTTTTCATTTGAACAATTTTGAACAAATATGTAAATGGAGATCTACTGTTCTATTGCAAAATTAGACATAATATGCAGTATGAAGTAATTCTATATTGAATGAAGTAAATTTCTATACAAACACAATTCTTAATTTTTTGGCAGGGCAGCATGATTGTTTTATGTTCAAGCCACTTACATTTTATAAAAACTGCTAAGCTTACTTTTATTACTATTAATATTTAAAAATTATTTGGCATTAAACAATAATATATATATATATATATATATATATATATATATATATATATATATATATATATATATATATATATATATATATATATGGAAATAAATCACCTAAGCATTGTATTTCATTAATTTATTATTGAAATTAGTCAGCTATGATTAGCTAAATATTTACTTGATACCAGCAGACTAGATCACAATTATCATGTCTTTTAATGATTTAACAAGGTTCAGTATTTACTCTTTCCACTGAGTCATTGCTGGGGCAATGAGTAACCATCTGCATACAGTTGTGATTTGAAAATTATAAAAGTTTCAGTTACTTGTATTGTATTTGCTTTAATACTGTACATTAATTCAGCAGTTCTGTATAAATAAATCAAGAAGCAGGGATGCATTTTTTAAATCCTATTTTTCAACTAAGGAAAGTTACATTTGTTAGACAACTGCACATGTTTAATAAACAATTACTTTAGTAAAATATTAGTTAATGTTGTGGAATTTTTATGTCTAATTATATTTATGAAATATGGTTTCATTTAATGAATTTATATTGCCTATTCTTTGATGCTTATAAGGATTTATAGTATTGAATAATAAGTATTTCAATTCAATGTTGAGTAATTAAATTAACAAATAGTATAGAAAAGTAATTTAAAAACAGTTGGAATAATCAATAATTAATTACTTGTTTGAAGTAACCCAACAATGCTTAAGTTCAACTACAACACCATGCCATTTCTGTTGTTGCACATGATGCACGAATTTCATTTTTCATTTTTGAAATGTAGATTATGAAATTTTGCATTCGCACATAACTTTCCAGCCATTTTCAAGTTATTGTCATAGACAACATACTATAATTGCAACTTATTTTCCATGTTGCCCATTGTAAAACTACTTATCACACATTTATCACAATCACTCAGCTTTCTGACGAAATCTGTTTTGCATTATGGCTAAATTGTTACAGCACTCACGTTGTTTTCAAAGATCCATTTGTTTTTATTCATCTTTGCAAATTTAATTGGGTCATAAAGTAACCACTAGGTCTGCAATAAGAGCAAATAGCATAACCTTTTAAGAAAGTCTTAGCAAAAAGTTGAGTAAATATTTTTAAAATAAAAGTGTTCATATATAAATTTAATAATATGATTTCACATATTCAAATGACCCAGACAACTTAAGGCGTTTTAGTCATATTAAAGGCATATAAAATATACTCTAATTAAATATTTGTGTTTAGACAAGGTATTTTAATTTTTCTATGTAATTTCCTGCACAAGGTAAACTGTGAACACTTGCACTGTTACTAAGCTGGGTTGTCATCGAATGTTTGATTGCCTTTTCAGTATGTTTGCATATATGTTTGCTCTGTTTTTTGATTAGTTATTTTTGTCGGTGTAATAAGTGAACTATTAATCATTGTATATTCAAACAGCAAGGCTTCTTCCTGTCTAGTTCATGTCATGACAGTGATCTTCTGCTCTTTAAAGATTTAACTTTTAGCTGTCTTCACAGGTGAGTAACTTAATTTAAAGATCTAATATTTTGATAATGTTTTTTAATGATATTTTAATGATATGATTATTTCATGATTTTTTCCAATGTTTTGGATTTTTTTATCCTGTTCATTTATCTCACAAATAATATTTGTAATTTTACTACTAAGTGGAATTCGAGTTTGGCAAGTACAGTATAGGTTCTTTCTGTTTCTGAAAGTCTGTGAATTAGTTTTTCACTTCAGTCACTTATACTCTTTGTCTTTACATTATCAATAATTGACATTATTTTGTGTGATTTACAGGCCTCTAAATCTGGATCACCTGAGCATTGCAGACCTTTTAACCTCCTTGAATTTCAAGGTTTGAATAAAAACATGTTTGGTTGAAGTTTAAGTTTATAAAGGTTTACTTTATATTTAATAATGTAAAATTTACAGGGAAATTGAATTAAATGTTTAAATAGAGGAAATAAGATACAGTTTTTACCCCAGCTAACGTTTATCAAGGTAAATTTAATGTTGACATTTTATTTTCTGTATAAAGATACCTACATATACAAGTATTTTTTGTTGTCTCTACATTCTGATGTACTGCTGAAAAGATTGTAAACTAGCTGTTTAAAATAACAATGTTGCAAACACGTGATAGTCTCCCATTAAGCAGGTTTCTTTACAAAATAATAATGAAGGCAGGCACATTTTGTTGTTTTATTGTTTTTTTTTTTTGTTTGTTTTTTACCCAAAAGAGGGAATAGCTAATGTGTGTATATTATTAATTATTATTTATTTAAAATTTGTTTATGCAGATCTTTGCAAAGCTAGAAAGGACACTTTATAATCCTTTAGCCCAAAAAAGTACAACAAATTATGAAGGCAAATAAGAAGTTTGATTAGTTTGATTAAGTTTTTCAGACTAACATTAAAATCTATCCATATTTTAAGCACTCATATTTGTGCACTCAAACTGTTTTCTTGCTTGAAAAAAGGTTTTGTTTTCTCAGTTGATTTACAATAAGGTTTTCATTTCAATTTTAATACGAATTGTTTGCTTCCTATGATAATGAGAACTTGAGAAGTATACTTGTTTAAAAAATAATTTGTTTTAAAAGTAAAAAAAAAAATGTTTTTGTTGATAGACTTGTCCTCCATTTTGGTCTGGTCTTCTTTTAATGTTAAAATGGCTTTAGCTGAGAAAATCTGCATTTTTGCCATTCTTCTACAAGGTGAGTGTATTTCTTTCCTTAGTTTCACCATATAAGGCGTTAATAAGATTTTTGTAAAATAAAGTGAATAGTAAAAAGTCTTTTGAATATGTTTTACAGGATTGGTGAGATTTATGGCTATAAATATATGGTTTTCTTTCTTTTTTTTCTTTCTTTCTTTTTGGGCATAGTATCTGTATTTATGCATATTAAGAACAGTTTTCTAGAGGCTATTTGTAGATTTACATGCAAATCTGTTTGAAATAATGTCTTAGAAAAAAAAAATGAAATGTTAGGCACTAAAGAGTGCTTGTTTATGTCTGGAAAAGTACTTGTGCATTTCTTTAAAATGTATTTGTGTTATTAGGTGTTTGCTGTAAAGATTTCAACATCAGTTTGCCAGAGAAGATTCAAGCTCTCAGTGGATCCTGTGTGATTATAAAGTGCAGATTTGAGATTAATGAAACATATGATAAAGACCTCACTGAGAGTAATGCTACAGGATTTTGGCTCAAAAATAGCCATGAAGTTTTTAACTCCAGAGATCCAAAACCTAATAATTTTGAAGGGAAGATGTCTGGAAAACTACATGAGAAGAACTGCACCACCATTTTTTATAATGTTAGTTCACAACACAATGGGACATATCTTTTTAGTATTGAGAGTGGCAAACTAAAATACAAATATATATTCAAAACTTCCTCCATAAATGTTGCTGGTGAGTGATTTAAACTTTATTTTATTTATTTATTTATTTTTAATTATTTTAGAGATTTAAAAATGATTTGCCATGTCATCATTATTATTTAACTTTGTTTCTGTGTGTGTTTCAGAGACTCCAGTGAATCCTCAAGTTGTGCTGTATAAGGATAAACAGGAGCTGCAGGATCAGCAGGAGGTGTTGGAGGGCAGATCTGTGAGTCTGCGCTGCTCTGCTAAAACTCTCTGCTCTTCTCCTCCAGCAACTCTCACATGGAGCTCCACTGCCAGAATCCCTCACAGTGAGAGCAGCAAACAACAGGATCTCATCGTCTCTGATCTGATTTTCACTGCTGCTCCGCGGCACAACAGAGTCACTTTCACCTGCTCTATAAGCTACCAGCTGCAGGACAACAACAGAACAGCTCACAGCAGTATCACATTACATGTGCAGTGTAGGACTTTTACTACCATCTGTTCTCTTCTCCTCCATAAGACACTCATAAATCTATAGATTTAATATCATTCTCTTTCTTTTTCAGATGCTCCACAAATATTCAGCTACTCCAGCTGTACCAGTACTAATGTTACTGTGTGTTTCTGTGAGGTTGATGGGAATCCCCTTCCTGAAGTGGAGTGGCATCTGTCTGGACATCTCGTCTTAAACTCTTCAAACACGTTCATCAGTGAAGAGCGATTAAGCAACACAAGCTTGAGGAGCTTCATTTCTCTACAGCAGTTTCTCTCACACACAAACACTCTGCTGTGTCTCAGTAAAAACTCACATGGTTCTGCAAGTCAGCAGCTTCACATGAATTTTGTTTCCACAGAGGCTTCATGTAAATTTCTTTCAGTTATTTATATAGTATAGAGTCAATCTAGGGCCATATATAATTGCAAAATAAAAGAAAATATTGCAAACAAAAAGTAGTATTGAGCAAAAATAAATTAAAAAGTAAAAATAAATAAATAAATACAAAAATAAATAAATACATAAATAAACAAATAATTTAATAAATAAATGCAAAAATTATTAAATTAATATTACATATATATATATATATATATATATATATATATATATATATATATATTTTTTTTTTTTTTTTTTTTTTTTCAAAAAAAAAAGATTTTTGAGAACAAAAAAGTGATTTTGCTAACAAAAATAAAGAACTGCAAAGGGAAAATTAAGTTTTGAAAAATAAAAATGAAATTTGCAAACAAAAAATGAACTACAAATAAAAATCGGGCTGTGCAAAATAAATAAATAAATAAAATATTTGCAATTAACAAAAAAAACTATACATATTTGCAAAACATTTCTTATAATATTGCCTTTACAAAACCAGTCCAGTCAATGGAATGGACCTTCCTCCATTTAAGCGACGTCATCACCTGGAGACACAGTATCATCGAGGTAGTCTTACAGCCCAGTAGGTATGGGCCTGCCGTAAACGGCCAAGTTGCCTTGACTCCACCCCCTTGTCAAATCAAGACCACAAAGTGAAACGCACAGAAACGTGAAGTACAAAGTGAAAACAGCATCACAAACTCATAGTTGATTAAAAACCAAATCAAAATGAGCATTGCAATTGACTGGGCGGGTTTTGTAAAGGCAATGCTATAAAATGTTTTGCAAATGTTTTTTTTTTATTGCAAATATGTATATATATATATATATATATATATATATATATATATATATATATATATATATATATATATATATATATTTTTTTTTTTTTTTTTTTTTTTTTAATTATTATTATTATTTTTTTTTGCACTGATTGATTTTTTTGCAGTTTTTTTTTGTTAGCAAAATAAAATTTTATTTCACAAAAATTAATATTCATTTTGCAATTTTTAGAGATTTGTGTGTTTTATTGATTTAACAGGGTTCAGCACTTATTCCTTCCTCATCGGAGTTGTTGTTGGGGCAGTTTTGGTGATCTTATGTGTCTCAGCATTTCTTTACAAGTGAGTAACTCTTTGATTATCAGGTGTAGTGACGTAAGAGTACCTGGTGGTTGCCTTGATTTCAAAACAACAATAAAAACACATTAAAAACACTGATTTGATGTCAGTTGACTACTTCAGTGTCAATCTGGACTGGTTATCCTGTGATCGTCATTTTGACTTCAACGTAGTTTACATGCATTGTATTGATACGAAGTTTAATTTGGAATTAAAGCTTTCAGATGAATAAACTTACTCTTATATTACAATACTTTTTATGTTGCTATTTTGTTGGTCAAAAAGATAGTGTGAGGATGTTTTTTTAGTTTTAGTTTTAATTTATTTGTTTACAGGGTCAATGCACATTAATAAACATTACTGTAAAATGTGCCAGAATTAGCCAAGAATGGCTATTTTTTATCCGTAGACCCTTTACAAATAGACATCAACATTTTAAAATCCTACTAAATGTCAATTTGATGTTGTTTTGACAAGGTGTCCGCTGGGTAATAGTAAAAGTCCAGTGAATGAGGTACAAGCATGTTTTTAATCTTGGATTATATTTGTAGACGAATCTACAAGACTAAAATGGGCACTAAATCTGCATTTACTCAGACTGAAGAGGTACGTGATATCAAATACTCATTATTTCTCAAACATGTCAGCCTTAAAAAAACAATAGAGCACTTACAGATACTCTTACACATACAGAAACTCTCTCCACTAATAATGATGTTCATCTATTAGGCTGTTTCACAGGACAATGACGGAGAGCCGATTTATGTCAATGAAGTCATGATGTCATCAGCCCGAGCTGCCCAACTAGGATCTTCTTATAAACCATCTTAAAATGTCTACAGTGAACAAAATATGTTTTTGGACACTTAATATATTTTTTGTGTTTTCTATATGGTTTCTTTGCTACAGTAGCAGTCAAGATAATAGTACCATTGAAGTTTACACTGGTGACCTTTCAGAGTAACTGCATAAACTATAGACACATTGCTTTAATATTACACACAAAGTTTTACAATAGGGGCCAGATTTAATAACAGTTGGCATTAGCACATACCTTATTTGTCATTAAAATTCTATTGTCTGCATTTTCTGAAGGTTGGAGGATGGGGGTGGGGTGGGGTGGTTAATGGTTTTTAAATAGAAGAGTAATTAAGTAAATAATGCAATACACCTTGTTATGGCTTGTGGTCGTCGGTTTAATGGTATTTAAAGAAAATTATAGTTCATTCAAAACTGAAAATTCTCTCGTAATTTAATCAACCTTCCATTGTCTTAAATCTGTTAGAGTTTCTGTTTTCTGTTTACCACAAAAGAAGACATTGTAAAAAAAAAAAAAAAAAAATAAGCAGGGAACCTGTAACCATCAACTTCTATAGTATTTGTTTTTCCTGCTATTAATGTCAAAGGTTACATGTTTCAAGTATTTTTCAAAATATCTTATTTTGTCTTCAGCAAAAAAGGACCATTTGAGAGAGTAAATGGTGAGTAAATGTTCAGTTTTGGATGTACTATCCCTTTAAATTGCGTTATTGTTATAGCCCAAAAATGGCTTTAATCATTTTTCCATTTGATACAATGTGATAAATGCTGTACAAGGAACAATGCAAAGAAAAATAGAGGTTGAAAGGACAAACATTTCTCCATCATATGGGATGACAGAAGACATTATTTAAACATTAATTCCCCCTAAAAAACATGTTTTTGTGCTGTTCTTGGTATACTGTATTGGTCAAAAGACTGTAGCATGCTGGAGTCATGCAGTAGTCATAATGAGCTGGAACCATGGAATCATCATGGGGTAATTTTGTAATTGCTGTAAGGGTAATTAGATTCTTTTTAAGTTTATTTATTTATTTTATTTATTTTTACAGGGACAATGTACAACATGACATATGCCAGAGTTAGCTATAAAGCTAATTTATATCTGTAGTCACTTGGCAGTTTGTCTCATGTTCCATTCATTGAAATGGAGAATGCAGGGTTTATGATATATTCTGCAGCCAGCCACTGATGGGCATCCTTGTCCAATCATTTGCTACATCTTTGTCTTTTAAAATCTGCATTTTCAGTGTTTTCACTCGCAAACATTCCACAGCACTTTTTGTTGAATTAACAAATTAGTTTTTATCTGGCCCCTAGATTTTAGATCTTTTTCTATATGCTCTTATGCCGTTTATATTAATGTGCTCTCTCTCTTTAAAATTAACATCACTTACTATTTCTTATAAACTTTAATAAACGTAAATAATTTAAGTTATCTCTTTATGTTATCTAATAAAATCACTGTAATGTATATTTAATTTACTTAGTCTTTTATAGAGCATGGTAGTGCGATGTTTTTTTTCTAAACATTATTTGATCTTTTTTATATTGTATATAAAAATGTTATTTGATTTATTTTGTAATCTTTTGGTTTTTTTAATGTACACATAAATCCTTTTACAATTATTCTAATATTGGGCATCTGTTGTGTTTTAAGATCTTGCAACAATCATCTTTTAATTTTTTTACAATAGATCATTGAAATAAAAAGTTTATTCTAACTGATGTTGACATGTTGAAGCATAAAAGACATTAATGCAGACTTACCAACATCATGTAGCCAGTCTCATATTCAGATTTTTCTTTTAGAGCATTTATATGTGCAGAGTAGAAACCAAATAAAAGATATTTCTCCATAAATAATACAAAAATACAAAAAATGTTTTACAGTCCTGCATTAGCCTATATTCTGCACTATTATTTCCGCTGTATAATAAAAAATAAGTAAATAAATAAAAGATTCAGAAAAATGTATATTGTGAAACTTTTTATTACCCCACCAATCAGCATCTATATGATTGGAGTATGATTGTCATTGAATTGAACTGAATATGTTGAATTTGTGCTAAATGTTGATTGCAGCCATGTTAAATTTATCATCATCATCTTGCTACAGTTTAGTTCCATTAGGTCTTTCTAGCCCATTGTAAAATAGCTTATCACACAAGCAACACAAACGTGCCACTAAGTTAATATTTGATTTGCTTTATGGTTATATCACTTGCTCTCAAAGATACATTCAGTATTTTTCACTTTGGACATTTTAGTTGATTGCATAGTTAAACTCCCACCATATTCAGCATATAGAGCAAAGAGCATACATGCACACATTAATCATGATCAACAGAAAATTCTATATAAAAGCTCTTAAAATGTTCAATAGGGATTTCATTTCAGTAACAAAGTTATAAGGAAGTAAAATTGGTCAAGGTCACACTGTAAACTTGATCAAAGTACAGTATCATACATAAATATGTAAACGCATGTTGGCTACAGAAGTAGTTTATAAGACCTAGTTCTATATCAGCATCATAAGACTGTGGCATTTAGTTACACAAATTTTGTCATGATGGAAATATGTTTGCATAGATTGCTCTGTGGTAATTATTGTGTACCATAAAAGGGGTAGGTGCAATAAGTGACACTGATAGTGTGGTGTCTGTCTTCTTTACACAGCCCTGCTGCTTCCTGTCTACTTCATGACATTACGGTGAACTTCTGCTATTTGCCAAAATTCAGAGGATTTATCAAACATTTCTCAACCGTCTTCAATAGTGAGTAGTATTATTTCTGTACTACTAATACAGATGTATTCTGTGCTTACGTTATTGTTTTATTATTTCCAGATGTGTCGATTCTATAGTTACTGATTATTTCATTTCTGTTCATTTATCTCTCCATGAAATATGTTTGTAATTGTATTACTTTAAGGTATTTATAAGTAGAATTTGTATTTAGCATTTATTTTTTTCTTTTCTTTGAGAGTCTGTAAATCACTCATTTTATTCAACAGTTATTAAAAACTAATTTTTTTGCTGCACATTTTATGTAGTTTCTAGGAAATCCTATGGTGTGATACAGTTGCTTACCTTCTGATTGCATTCCCTGTTACGGACAGGGATGTCATACAGGTGGTATAGGCAAATATGTTAATGTTAATTTTATATTATTATCTTGCTGTGTGAATGTATATATAAAATAGTAAAAATGTATCAGTGTTTAATTAGGTCTTGTGAGGGGCCTTGATTGTGTGACTAGGGGGCCCAACATTTGAAGCTTCATCTCTGCTATTGATTGTAAAGGGTTGTTCATAGAGCTTTAGATCTGTTTGTATTTTCTTTAAGAAATAAGAACACCTTTGGCCTAAAATTAACAAGTTACCAGGCAAATGGCTTAAAAAAGTGTGGGGTAACATTTTATTTATGTTAAGGGTGTTTTCCTTAATAAAATGAGGGTGGATAGTTTTTAAACCAGTAAACATTTATCAAAGTGAGTTCCATATCTAAAGTTATTTTCTATATTAAGTTGCATACACCAAAACTCTGAATAGTAAAAATAAGACCTGACCCAGTAAAAAATATTATATAAAGATATCAAGTTCTTTTTAATTAAATTACAAAAAACAAGGCAGAATAATGAATTTGTTGATATTTCAATTGAAAATTTTTGTCATTACTTTAATCATGTTTGCACTGCCTTTACATAGCTCTGGAGATCAGAAGATATTCTGTACAACAAAAATCTTAATGTTAAAGGACAGAAATCCCATTGAAAGGTGTAGTATGAAAATAATCTGTTGGAAACCAGCTTACAAAACTACTGCTTTTGGAAGCACTATTTTATTTATTTTTTTTACTTTAACCTTATCTAATATACATCCTGTGACAAACTTTCTCTGTCACAACTAGTCACTGTCTGATATATGAAGCAATATCTTTTTCCTGTGTAAGAAAATGAGATAAAATAGTGTTGTTTTCTCTTTCAAGGATGTGCATTAAGATTGACCTGCACAAACTTTCTCTTCTGTAAAGGGAGTTGTAATATTTAAGATATATATTGACCATTTGCTTCTATCCAGAACAACATTTATATATGTAATTAATGTTTGCATCATTTTTGTGATAAACCTGTTTGTTTGACCTCCGTTTAGGTCTCACCTTCTTTTAATGGGAAAATGGGTTTAGCAGAGAAAATCAGCATTTTTGTCTTTCTCTTACAAGGTGAGTGTTTTTTTCTGTTACTTTCATGAGTATTGTATAGCATTAGTGTAATATTTGGCAAGGCACTTTATTAGATGAGAAATCTTTGACATAATGTCTTTAATACTTTAACTTGCCTTTTTGCCTTTTTGCAGTGTTTAATGCAAATCTGATTACTGTTAGACATTAATTAAAATATTTTATACAAATTATATACATGTTTATTAATATTCTCTTTTCACTTATACTTTTGTAATATGATGTTTATAATTATGTTTTGAAATGAAATATAAATTAGGTCCATTTTATATTGAAATGCTAGTTGGCGTTTAGTGTTGTTGTTTCTGCTTGTGCCTGCTCATTTCTGTAAAAGCTTTGTGTTGTGTGTTATTAGGTGTTTACTGTAGAGATTATGACATCTTCTTGCCAGAGAAGATTGAAGCTCTCAGTGGATCATGTGTGATTATAGAGTGCAGATTTGAGATTGTTCCAGAAATGGATAAATACCTCACTGAAGAAAATGCTGTAGGATTTTGGTTCAATGGAAAAAAAGAAGTATTTCATTCTAAACATCACAAAGCTGATCATTTCGAAGGTACAATGTCTGAAAAACTACATGAGAAGAACTGCACCACTGTCTTTTATAATGTTGGTTCAGATCACAATAATAAATTTTACTTCAGAATTGAGAGTACTGTAAATGGTATTGGGCTGAAATACAGCTACAATAAAAAACTCTCCACCATAAATGTCGTTGGTGAGTGTTTTGAACCTTTAATTTATCTATTATTTAAAATATTTGAAATGCGTTTGCCATGTCATCATTATCATTTGACTTTATCACTGTGTGTCTTTCAGAGTCTCCTGTGAATCCACGAATTGTGCTGTATGAGGATGAGCAGGAGCTGCAGGATCAGCAGGAGGTGTTGGAGGGCAGATCTGTTAGTCTGCGCTGCTCTGCTGAGACTCTCTGCTCTATTCCTCCAGCAACTCTCACATGGAGCTCCGCTGGCAAAATCCTCCTCAGTGAGAGCAGCAAACTACAGGAGCTTGTCGTCTCTGCTCTGAACTTCACTGCTGCTCCGCGGCACCACAGAGTCACTTTCACCTGCTCTATAAGCTACCAGCTGCAAGACAACAACAAAACAGCTCGAAGCAGCATCCCATTACATGTGCAGTGTAAGTAATTCATATCAATTTGTTCTTGTTGTTCATATCATTATGAAATATATTTTATGTTGTGCATTTGTTTTCCCTCAGATTCCCCTAAAAACACCTCAGTTTCTGTCTTTCCCTCTAACTCTGTGTTGGTGGGCCATTCAGTGACTCTGACCTGCAGCAGTGAAGCAAATCCTGCAGTGCTGATCTACAGCTGGTCTAGAGAGACTAAAGGACAGTTGGAGATGCTGCAGACTGGAGAAACTCTTACCTTTAATGAGACGGCATTATCACACAGTGGCTTGTATATCTGTACAGCTCAAAACAAACATGGCACCCAGACAAAAGCAGTGATGCTCGACATCCAGTGTGAGTAATAGCACAAAATCTCAATCAAAAATCTCTTTTGTATCTGTGGAATACAAAAGTTTATTAGTACATTGTTCACCGAGAGTGAATGGGGCTGTCAAACTCCGAAAATAGGACTAAAATCTTAAACCTGTTGATCGGTTAATAGTATGTTTCCTTAGTAAATGAGCTATAAAAAACTATAATAGATCTAATCTTAAAATGTAATGTTATATTTAGGGTTCTCGGAAGGGATTTCAAGAAATTGTATAGTATACAGCAGTGTTTCCCAACTCTGTTCCTGGAGGCACACCAACAATACATATTTTGGATGTCTCCCTTATCTGACCCATTCATTTGAGGTTATGGATTCTCTTCTAATGTTCTGCTGAGTTGATTTAGGTGTGTTTGTTTAGGAAGAGGTTGAAAATGTGTACTGGAACAGGGTTTGGAAACACTGGTTTACAGTGTAAAACTGACAAACTCAGAATTCCATCACACATTTGATGGTTTTAACTGAAATAGCTTATCAGTTTCTCATCAGTTATTTTTTTCTTATTAGTAAAGTATACAGGGGTTTTATATTACTTCAGATGTTTTTAAATTAATCTTTACTGCCTTAATTTAGTGTTTTGTGTTATACAAAAAATATAGCCATAATATAGTCAGTTAAACCAATAGACCCAAGCATTCGTTTTGCATTTACAACTGTAAAATTATTCGAAAGGCTATTTAAACAAGCTATGTAGAAATTAGAAAAATCCACTGAAAATACTGTGGTAAAACAAATTATATATATATATAGACATAGCATAGGACAATTAAGACATAGCATAGGACAATTAAATTTATTGTAGAGATTCTTGTCTGGCATAAGACCTACTTTATATTGTGTCTCAATCAGGCAGTGAATATCATTAATTTTGAACACAAAAAACAGAATTTAAATGCAGTGAGTTTATAATGGCATGATAGTTCAGTGTAAGCACCTGTGTGGAGTTATTCAAAATGAAAACCTCTCTGCAAAAGGTCTATTTCTGATGAGAGACAAGTGTGATGTGGAAAAAGTGAAATAAAAAGTGAAACTTTTATTATGTCACAGTCTTCTGCTTCTGGTCGGGATAAAGTGGAGAAGAAGCATTACTGTTTTATCATACTCTATACATTTTAGGGTATTAAAACACAGCATACAACTGATGTGTGAGACGTCATTAACATGGAGACACAGGACAAGATCTGTGTCACTAGTTTAAATTGCTTGTTTCTTTGGAATTGAATTTTTTTTTCAAACATTTGGGATAATTTAAGTACATAAGTGAGCATAATATATACAGTAGCTGTTGTAGTTGTGTTTGGATTTTAATACAAAATAGTACACATTGTACATATTACATACTGTATTGCCAGTTATTAAAATGTTCACTTTTTTATTTACAAAGTTAAAACTGTTTGACTGCTGCTTGGACAACACTTAATTTCTTGTCTTTTAGATGAAGGGACAGTTTCAAATTATGTTTTTATTTATTTATTTATTTATTTATTTATTTATTTATTTACCTTTGTTACGTTCTGATTTTGGGTCAAAATATTTTATTGAACACTGAACATCATTCCTTCCAAAAAAAAAAGTGCAGTAATCTTTACCCTAAGCCTAACCCTTACATTAAGTCATTTCTAAAAATTAGAGGGAAAAGATAAGTTAATAATGAATTATTTTAAATTAAGTACGGTTTTACTGTAAGACTCAATCTGAAATAAACTCTAAAATCTGATTAGTGTAGATTTTGTAAAATTAAGTTTTGTGTGGCTAAAGCATAATCTACTCATCTATTCTATACTCTTTAATACACCAATATAAATGTTTTTAAGACAAGTTTCCAGATGTTTTATACTGACCATACTTAAATCTTTCTGCCTTTCAGATGTTCCTCAAATCTCCAGCTCCTCCAGCTGTACCAGTACTGGTGTTACTGAGTGTTTCTGTGAGGTTGATGGGAATCCCTATCCTGAGGTGGAGTGGCATTTGTCTGGACATCTCGTCTCGAACTCTCCAAACACGTTCATCAGTGAAAAGCGATTGAGCAACACAAGCTTGAGGAGCGTCATCTCTCTACAGTCTCTTACTCACAACTCTCTGCTGTGTGTCAGTAAAAATGCTCATGGCAATGCAAGTCAGCTGTTTTATTTGGTTTTCATTACTGAAAATGAATGTAAGTCCCAGCTTTACAATAATCTGTTTTAGTTGTACATAATTTAGTTAAGAAACATAATAACATATTGGCTTGAAACACAGGGAGATTATATGAACTGTCACTTTTATAGGGTTTAACATTTACTCCCTTATGATTGGAGTTCTTGCTGGAACTTTATTTGTGGTGATCTTATGGGCCTCAATACTGCTCTGCAAGTAAGTACACATTCTCATCTGCTATAACAGTAAAGCTATTGTACAACCTTTTGTTTTTCAGTATCTTTTAGTCAGCATAGAATAATGCCAATTGCCATAACTCGACAGCACTTTAACATGTTCTCTACATTGTAAACTAGACACACCATATTGACAACTTTTTAAAGTAGTATTTTACAAGATACATATTTATACTAATTAACTAAGACTGTTTGAGTCTGTGAGTCTGTTTATTTTATGTTGTACAACAGAACATTATTTATTTTATTATAAAGGGAAAAATAGAAATGTAGAAAAACAACATAAATATATTTGTTTTTATTTTATTTATTTTGTAATTCATAGTGCTTTAAGTGATTATAGTTTCCCCCTCATTGTTAAGTTCTCAAATTTGTTGAATACATAGTCTTTTTTTTTTTCATTTTCATCATCCACTAATCATTTGCATTAAGTTATAATTACCGTTTGTAATATTGGGATTCTTCTTGATGCTGGTTGGGTTCATGGTTTATAACAATTTTTTCCAATACTTTTTCAAATCTAATGCAGCACATGAGAAAAATACTTTTAAACCATCACTGCTTGAAAATATTGATGCATATCCTTTAATTTTTTTTATTAAAAGCTAAAACATATAATATACTTTTATTTAAGTATTAAAAAGCAATAAAATTCAAATGTAATGAAATAAAAGTCAGCAATAAAATAAAAAATGAAATATGTGAGGTTATACGTTTGTAATTATGGTTGGTTTTGCAGACGAAACAGGACTCAAAGGACTGATAAAACTATACTTATTCGGACTGATGTGGTATGTTATATCAAACTCTATTTATTCTCAAATATGTCAAACTTGTAAACAAACTTTTTTAAATAAAGTAATAATCGATATAATTACAATTGTGACATTTCTTATGCATAAAAGCTCTCTACTGATTATTCTTTTTCATCCACTAGGCTGATTCAGTGAACAACGGGGAAGAGTCTTTTTATGCCAATAAAGTGATGATGTCATCAGCCGAAGCCCCAACACAAAATCATCGAGATCACCTACAGTATTCCACTATTAACTTCATAAACAACAGACCAGAGTCAAACCTTGTCAGAGGAATCTCTTCGCTTACCACAGAGTATGCTGCGATCCAATATTGTAGCCAAAATGTAGCAGTAAGTGAAGCAACGAGTGGGGAAGTGCCATCGGTGCTGCCAAATGAAGATCCCGTTTATCAGGTTCCTAACAAAGCAGCAGACAGAACTAAAAGAAAATAGACTTGAGAGTGCAAAAATGAGGTTGAATGTAAAAAAGCACACAATACAATATTTCTAAAAACACCTTAATTCATTCAAACAGGCCTTTTAGAGTTTACTTAAATGTATCAGTTTTCATCAGCAAACTATAGATGACTGTTTCTTGGTTACCATTGATATTAAATGGTGTCAAGGTGACATTTAAAGTAATTTCCCTTTAAGTTCACCCTAGTATTCTATAGAGTATTATTTCCTTTAGGAATTTAAATTCTGCTAACCTTTTTTATGAATATCACTTTGTTTATTAGTTTGCTATCTGATTCCAATTCCATTCAATTTCACATAGAAATGTGTGCTTAGCGATGCTCTTCAAATACGCAATGTTCAGATATACAGTTGAAGTCAGAATTATTAGCCCTCCTGCAATCTTTTATTCATTTTCAAATATTTCCCACTTCACAGTATTTCCTAGAAGATTTATTTTTTCTTCTAGGGTAAGTATTTATTTGTTTAGCTCCAAAAAAAAAAACAACCTTTAAATTGTTTTAAAGCAAATTTCATGGTCAATATTATAATTTATTGCATTATATTATACCAGCTTATATAACAAAGGCTTAACTAGGTTAATTAGATAAAAAGGCAAGTTAGGTTAATTAGACAAGTTATAGCATGTGTGTATAATAAAACCACTATCATAACTAGTTAATATAATAAACCTAGAATATTGCTAAATAACCCAAAAAAAAAAAGATAGTAATAATTGTGATAACAAAAGTAATCAGTCATTATGAATTAGTTATTAAAACTATTATGTTTAGAAGTCATAAAAAATCTCTACCATAAATAGCTGGGAAAGAAAATATTTCACTAGAGGGTTAATAATAACTAATTAATATGTATACTGTATGTTGTTGTGCACTTAAGTCCTAAGTTGGTCATATATCTATTTTGTCTCGATTAGCATTATATTAGCATTATATTATATTACATATTAGCGGTATATTTTATTGATTCCTGCAACTTTTGTAATATTCAAAATTTAAAAAAAAACAAAAAACATATTTTGTAAAAGGTTGATAGTTTATGAACTAATCTCATCAACATAGAAACATTGCTGTAGGTTTCAGCTTTTAGATTTTATAAAGTGGCTTTCCAGTTATTATATGTTTATGGTTTTTCTCACATAACTGCCAAGCCTTATTTAGGTAAAACTGTCTATTTGCATTTTTATGACCACTACACTATAATTACAGCTATGGCATTGGCATTTTAATCACATGAGTGTTACTTTTAGTTTATTATTGAATTTTTAGCTATTCTGCTGTATATAGATCATAGGTTCTATTTCCAAGTCATGTTGTTGTTCATATATAAATGGTAGATCTGTTTATATATGTATTAATTGTACGTCCATCCTCAAGCTCTTTCAATTGCCTAATTTCTAAAAACAGTGCTATAAACTCATCCTGCAGTTCCATTACATATTTCAATTACTGCTGTAAAACCTCCTATCTCATGTCTCATACTGCACATAACACAGTAAAACTCCCCCTTTGTGTTGACTTCTATTTTGCATTGTGGTTATACTATGACAACATTCACTTTGTTCTCAAAGACTTTGTGTTTGCAAATGTACATGGATTTTAATGTATTTAAAATCTAATCTAATTTTGGTAAATATTTAAACAGTGCAGCTAAACTACTCTGAAGGAAGTCACAAAGTATGTAGTTATTGCTTAACGTGCACTCTGTGTTATAGCTATGCCAATTTCAGATGTCTGAAAAAATAATAAAATGCTGAAACTTTTTTCAGCAAAGTAAGTTGCAAAGGTTTGATTTCTCCTGTGTGAAATGTTGGGGGCTCCTTTGCTTTTTGACTACGTTTTTTTTTTTTTCAATTCCATGTACATTAATTTTCTTGTTTTCTGATAAAACTCTCACTTTAGTGTTAATTGTTCATGATAATTATACAAAATTTTGACAGACTGAGCTTAAAATAAACAGGGCCTTAAAGTAACTTGCTCATGAATTCCAGCATGACAATTGTTTCTGTTACATCGGAGTGTGAGGTAAGATGTAGACCCAAGTATAAATTTTTTTAAAACACACAAAATAGTCACAAATTATTAATAATTAATAATTCAAATTTAAACATACTTCAAATTGATTGTAAAAATATTTTACAGTTCTTCCTTTTACCAAAATCCAATAAATAGTGCTTTATTCTTTGAATAATGTAATATTATGACACCATATAGTTTGCTTAAGAATGTTTTTAAAATTGTTCGTTCATTGCTACAGATTGTTTTAAGAATTTTAACTTTAAATGTATAAAAAGGTATTAATGTGAAATGCTCTCAACATAAGATCAACAAACTCCTTTTAGAAAGTAATATTTCATCCTGATATAACAAAATTAAATTCTGTTCATGAACATTTATTATTGTAATGTTTCAGCATAAAATACAACTCACACACACAAACACATTTATTACACAATATTTTTATACTCACTTTTTAACAGTTAATTTTTTCAGTCAAAAATATCTAATATTAGATCTTGTGAAATTACTTTACCCTGGTGACGTATGCTGGACTTCTATTAGTTTAGCTCTTGTACGTTAATTTACAATTACTCAGTTGTCTGTAAAAATAGTTATGGAAATATTTAAATTCCAGGTAGTTTTAGTCAATAATTGCATAATTGTAGGGGATTTTCTTTTATTTTATCTCATCACTGAGCTCATTTAAAGTCTTTGGGACCTATCGTACACCCGGCACAATGTGGTGCAAGGCGCGACGCAATTGCTGTTTGCTAGTCTCAGCTTGGCGCAAGAGTCGTTTTGACGTTTTGCGCCACGCTGTTTAAATAGCTAATGCATTTGCGCTCATATGTGCGCCCATAGGTGTTCCAGTCTAAAAAAAAGAAGGCGTTTTGAGGCGCATTGCTGGCACGTTGTTATTTTGAGTAACTTTAATAGTCTGTTCTATAGACCAGGACAAAGCCGGTCTAAAGTCCAGCACAGAGCACGTTAGTTGTGCACCTCATTTACACACTGCTTAATACACACAAGATGTAGAGCAATATGCAAATAACTTTACAAATTAAAAATTATTTTCACAAAACACACCTATAACTTATTAAGAAAATAAGCTCAACCCCTTTAGACCATGCCCCATGGCGCAACGCGGATTTTTCCATCCTTATATTAGCAAAAATGGATTCTGACACGCCCTTAATGCGTCTGCACACTGCGCTTTGCACTTTGTGCATGGATCATCAAAATAGAGCCCTATAGCTTCTTTTTATAAATTACAGCTTAATTTACAGTTTAATTTACAGTTTTAAAACAGGGTGCTGTAGTATTAAAACATTTTTAAACCTGTAACTTCCCGTTTTACTCTGGCAATCTTTTTTGTAATTTAAAGTATTTCATTTGTCCTATTAATGATAATAAGTGTACATGTATTAACTTGCAGAAATGTCTCAATTAATATATATATATATATATCTCAAGTTAGAAAGAAATACAGTGGTGCTAGACATTTCTGTATATGATGCAACACTGTTTTTTTAACCATGTTTATAATTAGCCAAATACTAAATTTGTCATCATTTACTCATCAATTCCAACTTGTGTTTCCAGTAAGTTATTCAATTTTTTCCATTTTCCTGAATTATTCAGTAATACATAATGTGTTTACAGCTTAATTACAGTCTAATTTAAATGGAAACTGTTTGTGGTTTTGTGATAAAAATTAATGTTTGTGCTTTTTTAGGAACTAGACTAATGTGATAAAAAGGAAGCTGTAATGGGTATGATCACAGTGGGTGTGTTGTGTTCTATTCATACGTTTCAGAAGCAGATGTAAACCTGGGAACTATTTTAGAAGATTGTACTCTGAAAAAGGTGAGGACAGTTTTTATACATTTTTGAAGGCAAGATTTTGGATGTTTTCCCAGAGGCATACATGTATTTTTTATTCTTTTTTCAATTTCACAGAAGGATGGACATCTGGATTGTAAAGAAAATTATTCTTCTCAGCTTTCTGTTGAAAGGTTTATATGTTCTTTTCCTTGACAAATTAAATTCGTTTTTTATTGTGACTGTAATGACAATGGGGAACTATTACATATTTAAAATCTAGTTTGGTATAATATACTGTCTTCAAAGATGGCTTGTAGTGTTGGTGAATGTTTTGACTGAAATACTATATTATCATGTGTGTTGTAGGTGTTTGCTGTAGAGATTTCAACGTCAGTTTGCCAGAGAAGATTCAAGCTCTCAATGGATCCTGTGTGATTGTAAAGTGCAGATTTGACATTAAAGAGTCATATGATAAAGACCTCACTGAGAGAGCTGCTGGAGTCTGGTATAAAGACAAACATGATACAAGCAGCAGTGTAGTGTTTAACTCCAGTGCATCAATGCAGAACTCTTTTATTAAAGGGAATATAACTGGAAAATTAAAAGACAAGGACTGCACCACTGTTTTTTATGATATCAGATCAATTCACAGTGGTCAGTATTTCTTCAGGATTGAGGGTGAAGGTGGACTGAAATGGACCTTTACAAAAAGCAATACTTCAGTAGTTGTGATCGGTGAGTGACTTCATGACTGGTTAACATAATCTCTAAATTATGATTCTATATTAAAACCAAATTTGTTTATTACTTGAAATGTACAGAATGAAAAATCAATAAGTAGACATTTTTTATTATTAAAATTTTTATCTATATTATTTTTGTTCACATACTAAAGACCAATTACCATGTCTGTAAACATTCAGGATGCGCGCGCAGGGAGGTGGCAGAAAGCAACCGGGAGCGCCAGCATTTACAGCTAGGGAATGACATCAGATGCGGTGCAGAGTTTGTTGTTGTCTTAGAAATAAAATTTATTCTTACATATTATATATATTATTTACATAATGCTTATAGCATGTTATAACAGCTTGTCACCCAGTGACAACCACAGTGATTCAGCAAAATTAACGTAAAAGTGAACGGCGTTCATCTGACAGGTCCATTTGCGATAGCACCCTCCCAATGGATATTGGACAAGACGAAATGACCGAGCATCCAGCCCGAAATATACAATCTCATTGAGGCTCCGAGTGATTTTACAAGTGAGAAGTTAAAGGCCTACAAGTCTTTGGATACCAACAGTGTTGTTCTTTTTTGTCATGTGCAAGAAATAGTGCTTTATGATGATTCAAGAGCTAAACATCGAGATTCCGCCTAGCCAAAGACAAGGAAACAAGACGGAGCTAACGTTATATAAGGCCTGTGTAATTAATCACCAACACGCAAAACAACTGCATTCTGACAATGAACTTCACCTGTACGGCAGGGTACGTGAACCTACACATAGAGCTAAAGTTGGTTTTATATTCGCACATTCAGACTTTCTCCTTAATAATATAATTTCATAAAAATGTTATTTGCAAACTCTAAATAGCAAAATCATATTAGCAGCAGCCAATGACTATCAATA
This sequence comes from Danio rerio, assembly GCF_052040795.2. Lineage (NCBI taxonomy): Eukaryota > Metazoa > Chordata > Actinopteri > Cypriniformes > Danionidae > Danio > Danio rerio. Next base: position 21,106,314 of record NC_141024.2, read on the forward strand.
TACAACATTGTTTACAGTCAAATAAACAGTATTAATGTTGTTTTCAAGTCACACTTGCGGGTTATTTCAGACCGAATATTGCCGTGGTAAACAATATAGGGAGTGTTTCACAAGTTGTCACTGAATGAATGTGTGAATATAAAACCAAGTTTACCTTAATAAAAGTAACTTTCACGATTCATTCTTAGCATTCGGTGTCCGCAGTTTAATTAACCATATGTAACTGTTTTTGCTGAAATCATTTCTGCAATCAAAAACGAATGATGTGTATGATTTAGCAAAGCGTGAACTTACCTGATATGACATGAGAACTGCAGAGTCCAGCATTTCTAATTAGCTCCTTACTTCATTCAGCTCCCATTTAGTCAAAGACGTCTGCAGTCGGTAAGCAGTGTGTAATGTATGGTAAAAGTTCAGATTTCTGTTTTTGGACTCAAATTCGGCATCCTACCGCACAACACGACATCTTTCCCATTGTAGCCTGTCTTTTTGCAATCAGGGACCCATGTGACGTCATGCGTGACGTAGGTTGGTAATTAGTCTATTAAATTCTCAAACTTTTTATGGTTTCATTTTGTTCTGTTTGACCGTAGCAGGTCATTTAATCACATGTTATACCTATAAAAGAGCATTTCTTTGCTGAAAAAATGTTGAGACTGTAAAGTAAATTCTATTAAAGACCAATCTATGTATGTTTCAGAAACTTTGGAGAATCCTCGAGTTCTGCTGTATGAGGATAAGCAAGAGCTGCACAATCAGCAGGAGGTGTTGGAGGGCAGATCTGTAAGTCTGCGCTGCTCTGCTGAGACTCTCTGCTCTTCTTCTCCAGCAACTCTCACATGGAGCTCCACTGCCAGAATCCCCCACAGTGAGAGCAGCAAACTACAGGATCTCATCGTCTCTGATCTGAACTTCACTGCTGCTCCGCGGCACAACAGAGTCACTTTCATCTGCTCTATAAGCTACCAGCTGCAGGACAACAACAAAACAGCTCACAGCAGCATCACATTACATGTGCAGTGTAGGACTTTTACTGCTATCTGTTCTCTTCTCCTCTATAAGACACTCATAAATCTATAAGTTCAATATCATTTTGTCTTTCTTTTTCAGATGCTCCTCGAATCTCCAATTCCTCCAGCTGTAACAGTACTAATGTAACTGTGTGTTTCTGTGAGGTTGATGGGAATCCCTCTCCTGTAGTGGAGTGGCATCTATCTGGACGTCCCGTCTCGAACTCTTCAAACACGTTCATCAGTGAAGAGCGATTGAGCAACACAAGCTTGAGGAGCTTCATCTCTCTACATCAGTCTCTCACGCACACAAACACTCTACTGTGTTTCAGTAAAAACACTCGTGGCAATGCAACTCAAATTCTTCAACTGACTCCCTTTTCTCAGGATAGAGGTAAATCTAAATACAACTTAAACTGCTGATATATTGTATCCACAATTATTTGAACAAATACTTTTTTGCTTGCTAGGTGTACACAGTTTCTCTGTCCTGATTGGAGTTGCTGTTGGGGTTTCCTTGATAATGATGTGCATTATTATATATTGTGTACGGTATGTACATACAATTAAGGTCTTTTGGGGGTTTTGTGACTTTTCTTTGTGTATCTTTGTCATAATAAACATCTCAATAATGAGGTTTTCAAAGTTCTTAAAGGAATAGTTCACCCAAAAAATTAAAAAATTCTGCTGATTTGCTTATGCTTGACTTGTTCAATGGCTATTTGAGATTCTTTCTTCAGCATTCTTTACAATTTCTTATTTTGTGTTTAACAGTAGAAAGAAACTCATAAAAGTTAAAACCACATGAAGGAAAATAAATTATGAAGTAAAATCTTAAAGGGGTAGTTCACCCAAAACAGAATGTTCTGTAATTATGCACTACACCCTTCATTTGTCACAAACCAATTTTGAGTTCTTCTTTTCTGTTCAAACAAATGAGGTTATTTTGAACAATGGAGCGAACCTATAACCATTAACTTCCATAATATTTGTTTCTCATGCTATGGAAGTCAATGGTTACAGGCTTCTAACATATTTCAAAATATATTGTTTTGTGTGCAACTGAAAAGGGAAACTCATAAAGTGCAGTATGGAGCAGGGTGAATATATTTTTATTTTTGGATGAACTAACCCTTTAAATTTTCAACCTTTAGAGGTCCTGTAGCATATGCTTAAATAACACAAGCTCTGTACAGACTACTGCTCAGTTGATAGGGGGTTATTATTGTCATAGTCACAGTCCTTGATTTGCTTTTTTCAATCCTATTTAGAAAAGAAAGATGCAGATGCTTACAGACAAAACAAGAAGATACTACTGGAGTCATTACGACTGATGGGGTGAGTGCCAACAACTCACAATGTTCATTCATTCATTATGGCAACCTCATATACACAATTACTGACAAATATTACATAATTTTAGAGGTACAGTTCACTTAAAATCTTTCAAGCACATGCTTTTCTTTATTCTATATCCATTGTCAGGAAAAGCTATTTTTAAATGCAGTGCATTACAATATTGTGTTACTTCCTAAAAAACATAATTTGCTTTTCTTAGCTTCCGTTTATGTAAAGTAATGTATTAAATTACTTTTTTTTTTTTTTCTCTCATTTGGATCAAGCTTCTTAACAAAAAATTGTTTTGTCTAATTTAATAACCCTTTCACATCACAACTGAAATTTACAAGCAAGTGTAAATTTACATCTGTACAGTAGAGGGCACAGCTCAAACAAGCTTCAGAATAGCGAAAGGTTTGATATTCTAGCTCCTGTTTAATTCACACTTCATTATACCTCACTCATTGTCTAGGCTGTTCAACTGGAGAACAAAACTGAATATGCCAATTATATTATTCTACCTCCTGAACTCACCACAATACATCCTCAAGAATCTCTCCATTATGCCTCAGTTGAGTTCAAAAACATCAAACAAGAGTCAAAGGAAATGAAGGAAAAATCATCACTGACCACTGACTATGCTGTTATCAATTACTCTGGTGGAGTGACAGAGACGGAAAGCTCTGTGGGAGGTAATCAGCCAAGCATTGCCCCCTCGACTGTGATGACTTATCAGAAAGATTCAAACATACCAGACTGATGCAAATATTAGAGAATGGATAACATGTGAAAACACCTTGTACTGGTCAGGTGATCTTTTTTTTGCTTAATATTTGCAATTAAAATCAACCTGCACACTCATGGACATAATCAGAGATTGTACTTATTTATAAGGGTTTTTTTTTATTACAAAATACATTTTAAAGATATTAAATTTAAAAAAGGCTTATTTTGACTTTTTTTCAGTTGGGAGACAGTCAAGCATCAATATTGCATCTGTTATAAAGTTACAGAAAGATTTTAATATGCCAGACTCATGCACATTTAGGAACAGTTCACATGAAAACATCACCCAGACAATTATTTTTCCTTCATTCTTTCCCTCTGACGGTGTACTGTACATTTAGCAGTTTGTAGTCCTTTTTTGACTTGATTGAAGTCATTAGGATGGTACAAATACAACAAAACTGAATTGTTGCATCATCTTTTAACCAGCAGAGGGTAGCATTTTTGGCATGTTATCCACACAGACGCAGCTGTAGTGTAACATTGTAGAATTGTATTTGATTTTTTATATAGTATTTCTTTTTATAAATTGAGTATATAAATTTTGTTGGCTTACATCATACTTTTCAGGATTTTTTTTTTTTTCAAATTCCCACGGTCAACAATTCCCACATTTAAATGTATTGTATGCATCTATTGTATTGTACTTTACACTTACAGTGTAAACATTTGTAGAAGTCTATTGAAAAAGTAAAGTGAATATAATTGATTATGGCACCTTGTAATCCTCTGAGTAGTTTGCTAAATGAATCTTGTATTTCTGTCGCTCTAGTATTTACTCAGGTCCTAATATATGTAAAGGGCCAATAATGCAAAATGCTGCAGACATTGATTTTTTACACAGATTGATTGCACTATTGCTTCATGCTGAGTCAAAATGGTACGAACCATTTTGGCAGCATAGATAGTTTATGTCATTTGCATTTGAACTGAGCATGCCTCTGAAGTTAATTAGATTTTAAGTTTTGTGACCAGTTTGTCAAATACAAATAAGTCGCTGGCTCCTTTGACTTATTATTATTATTATTATTATTTGATGAACTGAAATTTGGAAAGTTGCAATACTTTGATGAGCATTTTCAGTGAACTGAAAACAAATTTTTAGTTATACTATTGGCATTTATCTGAAAAAAGAGAGAAAAAAAGCAAAAACACCTTAACAACTTTGAAGACTATATAGTTTGTAAACCAAATAGAGGAAGTTGTACACTATCTGCTAGTATAATGTTCACACACAAGTGTAGTGCAGGCTTAAATGATCATCAGCTAAGGCACAAAACATGGTGTCCTGCATTTAGGAAACTTTAGATTGCCAGCTTCATTAAAGATTTTTCTTTTGGTAAGTGTTAAAATTATCTCCTTATTTATGCTTCTTTAAAATTATGTTCAAGTTTCTGACCTGTAAGATGACTGTAATGGATTCATCAATATAGCAGATATTATCTATATGTGTTTGCTTATAGTGTAATTACAAGAACAATCAGTCAATATACATTCATTTGTGAGGACAAACTGATTTTAATGAGTTCATTTTTGTTATTTGTGCAGGTTTACTGAGTGTCTATTGATAAAGAGATGAACACTGCAGAGAAAATAACTCTCTTCTGTTATCTTCTAAAAGGGTGTGATTTCCGTTTCCTCCTTCTCGTTTAGTTCTAACATCAAAGCCACATTATAACAGGAATTCAAATTCCTAAATGTTTATTTTGTTTTTGGGGTTTACATGACCAAAACAAATTGCTGACAAACTGTTTACAACGTTCTTAAACAATAATAAAATGTTCCATTAGTGAATGTTAATAGAAATACCAACATGAACAAGCAATGAACAATACATTTATTACAGATTTCCATTAATATTTGTCAATGGTACTTGATGAAAATATAGTCATCCATTGTTAGTCAAGGTTATTGCGTTAATTAATGTTAAAAGCATGACTTTATATTACTAAATGTTGATATTAACATGAAGTCAATTTAATAAATGCTGAATAAGTATTTTGAATAATTATTAGCAAACATAATGGGTTGGTGTGGCTGAAAGCTTATATTTTATAAATATTTTTTTCAAGTGTGTTGTAGGTGTTTGCTGTTGAGATTTCAGCATCAGTTTGCTAGAGAAGATTCAAACTCTGTAATGACATCTGTAATAACATTTTCATTTTCATTTTTTTTGTATTTAATCACATTCATTACTGATTTTGCAGAGTTAGACATATACTTGGGCCAACATATTTTGTTGATCTTTGAACGTTGTCCCTGTATGATGTAATTCCTAAGTGCTAAGTGAACAAGAATGATGTATATGCATCTAACCCTGATTGTACTGTAAGTCTAAACCTGAAATAAATTGTAAATTTGTCCCTCAAATCTTATTGGTTGTTTGGAATGTTGTTAGACTTGGTAAAATCAGGTTTTATCTGTCTAAAGCATAATCTATTTATCTATTCCATTCTCTTCAGCTTGGTTCTCTCTGCCTTTCAGATCCTCCTCAAATCTCCAAGTCCTCTAGCTGTTCCAGTATTGATGTAAGTGAGGTTGATGGGAATCTCTCTCCTGAAGTATAGTGGCATCTGTCTGGACGTCCTGTCTCGAACACTTCAAACATGTTCATCAGTGAAGAGCGATTGAGCAACACAAGCTTGTGGAGCTTCATCTCTCTAGATCTCTCTTACACACAAACACTCTGCTGTGTGTCAGTAAAAACACTGGTGGCAATGCAACTCAACTATTTCATCTTCGTCACTCAACAAAAATGTAAGTCTCATTTTTCAGTTTTCTTTATTTACCTGTTTAGAAAAATATATATTTTAGTTGATGTATGTTCTGAGATTCATTCAATAGAAGACAAAGAAGCATCTGACAGTAACCTGTAAATGTCAGAAATCATGCAACTTATTCTGTAGCCACTAAATTATAATTTATTTATTCATTTTCTTTTTGGCTTAGTCCCTTTATTAAGCAGGGGTCACCACAGCGGAATGAACCGCCAACTTATCCAGCATATGTTCTACGCAGCGAATGCCCTTTAATCTGCAACCCATCACTGGGAAACGCCCATACACTCTCATTCACTCACATAAACAATACATACACACATATAGCCAAATTAGCTTACCCAATTCATTGATATAGCGCATGTCTTGTGGGGGAAACCAGAGCACCCAGAGGAAACCCACGCCACTGAATTACATAGAGTTTATTTTCTTTTTCTTTTAAAGTCATTTTGACAACCATTGTTGTAATATTTAACCATTTCCATGTGTGTTCAGTAAAAAATTTCCTCTTTTTCTCTTTCTCTGTGCACACAAGCTGACATTATTATCAGATAAGGCATGCTCTGCCACATTCTGTCTTCACACCTTTAAGCACATCTCATTGTCGTGGAAAGTTAAAGTTATTTTCAGATATCGGTGTCACTATTTTTCCAGTAGCTGCATCTACTTCTGCAAAATGCTAATTAGTATTCAGGGATGTCACAGAGAAGAAGCGTGGTTAATACTGTATATTACCTTAAGCAATCCAAATGTTTAATGAAAAGAAAAGAGACCAAAGTAATAAAAAATTCATTTATTTTTCACAACACCACCCACTGTCTGTTTACTAACATTTGTCAAAACGGTAATGTTTGTTTTTTTATCAGAGAAAAGGATCCTGTACAAGTTAAAAATGACATAAGGCTGTACTGCAAATAAATAAATAAATAAATAAATCTAAATACAAGAAATAAATGAATGATTTTAAAAAGATAGACACTAGATACAAGTCAAGTGTCAATGATATATTTATACTTGGTAAGATTTCTTGAAATGAGAGAACTTACCTAGCCTTTAGCAAAGAACAAATGGTCTTAAAATGAGTATTATAATAGAATGATTTTCCTATTTTGTGTAAAAAAGTTCTTAACTAGAGTTTCTAATTTTTTTAAAGAATTTTAATTACCGTTTATACTTTGTCTTAAACTGAGCCAGGGTATTTAAACTGAAACAAAATTATTATTTGAATTAAATCAAGATCACACATATTATCCACTGTATTCTAATTAATTGTGTTTTAATTAACACAATTATTACTTGTTGCTTCTCAAAATGTATTGAAGAGTATTGCAACAAAACATAAAGTGTATTTTGTCACTAAAGAACAAGTATAAGTGTGATTGAGCATTTTTCTACTGGGAGCACTTAAAATAGGTTACTGCAGCTAAAATAAGAATAAGTCTGGATATTGAACCTTTTAATAGACAAACATAAAACAAGTTATAACAAATAAATATAAAAGGCTGGTCTTCAATTATGTTTCTGTTTGTAATTAAGCAAAATTTGCACCTAACTTTAAGCTTTACTAACGAAGTAGGAAAAGAGATAACTAATCTTAAAACAATCACACGAATCTTACACAATATAATGTTGAATAGTATTCTTAAATCAAGATCAGTGTAAGATTTTTGACTTGACATAAGATTTTTATTTTCTGTCAGGTAGAAATCTACTCTTTATTCTGATTGGAGCTGCTGCTGGAGCTTTGGTGATTGTGATGTTGTGTGCCGTTACATATATATGTGTCCGGTAAGTGCATTAATGTCAATACGAATATTACGCACAATTGCTTATGCATACGATCTTGATTCTAAAATCTGTAAATGGCCAATTTAGTTTATGCAAATCGTATAACAGATGGACTGTGTGGACTGTGGACTAAACCCACACGAACATGGAGGGAACATGCAAAATTAACACAGAAATGCCTCTTGGCCCAGAACAGATTCAAACTTGTGACCTTCTTTTTGTGAGGCCACAGTGATAAACCACTCTGCCTATGCTGTGAATTTAAGTCACTTATTTGATTCTTTTTGTGTGTGTGTGTTGAAGTTTAGGTTTCTATTAAAGACTGTCAAACCTTCTCTGTCATATTCTTTAAATGGCATTTTATTTCCACTTTAATTCTGAACATCTGTCTTAGTGCTATTAATATTATATTTGGTACGTAATCATCCATTGTTGTGTAAGTGATGTATAGTTTCTAAGGATTGTTATTGTATGTCTAGAAGTATGCACTAGATAAAGCAAAAATAAGGAACTGTTGAATAAGAAAAACACAAGGGACAAGGGATTGGAATGGGTAAAATGTGTTTAGGAAAGAATATCGGAATAATAATTTGCATACGTTAATTAGTTATGCATACACTGTATAGACCATCATGATCACAGTTCTAGGTGTCAGAAGTCTCACAAGATACAACCACAGACATTTCATACAGAGATATCGTAAGTTTAAACAATACCAACCTAATATACTGTTGCCACCAAGCTGAAGGTGAGTGTTTTTTTTTTCTATATGTGGTCTAGATCTAGTAAAGGCTGATATTGAATGATGATAAGAGACTGAGAGTATTTTTGTTCTCAGGCTCAGACAGAGACCGACACGTATGGTTCTCTTCAGCCATCTGTTGCTCAAAACTCTGAATATGAAACTCTGAACATTAAGAAAAGAGGAGACAAAATAAAAACATGGGGGAAAAAAATGTACAAACAATGTTCATTTTGATTTCTTCACTCAATTGTTCTTTCTGGATTAAAAAAAATCCAGGAGCAAAGAATTACTTCACATAGTTTATTTCACATGATTTAATATCTGACATGTAAAGCAAAAACATGAAATGTGCTTTTTGTACACATTTGATTAGGCTCAATTTAGTTGTTTTAATAAACACTTATTTTCATATTCAGACTCGTTTACTGCTGAGTTGTGTGTTAAGTGTTGTAAATATGATTAATTGAACCTTAAAGCAAGTATTAAAGTGTTAAAGAGTATTAAAGTGATTTGAGTACATTTGTACTGTCTGATCTTATAGTTTTTCCTTCCTTTATCCATGGAAAGCTGTATGCAGAGGCACATATTTATTGCTCTGAACAGAAACATACATTACCACCGATCCAGACTGTATGCTGTTTTGTAGTGTTTAATAGCAGTGAATCTGACAGGAATGTGAACATTTAGACTTTTTACCCACCAACACTTACAAAAACTGCTGAACAGTTAAACAAAGACGTTTTCCAGCAAAGACATAAAATTGTCTGTTTTTTTAGACCATTCAAGAAATTAAGGAAATCATCTATAAGCTACAAAACAGCTCAAAGATTAATGAATATTTAAGTGACCAGATAACCTCTCTTGCTTTTTAAGGTAAAACAGGTTGCAAGGCGTTGTTGGCACAGGAAGTTCAGTCAGTACTTTGTGTGGGTTACTCTGTCCCTGTCACACTCCTGTAGCCTCACATCAGCAGCAGGGCAGTTCTTATCATTCGCATATTTGACACTTTAACAATCTTTTTTCCCTTTCTTTTTTATCTGTAGTATTTTTAGTTTTAAGAAACACCTTGGTAGCTGCACTGGTTTGACTGTTTTCTTATTTCTGGTAAGTCAGTTCATAAAAATGCTGACAATAGTAGTTTTGTATTTTAAAGAAATCTGTTTGTGATTTGTGAGGTTAATTTGTGTTAATTTGTGAGGCTTAATATATAATGTTCATGAGTTTCAAATTTTCTCCACAGGACTGAGTGTCAGTTAATAAAGAGATGAACACTGCTGAGAAAATCATTTCTGTTTGTTTTCTCCTGCAAGGTTTGCCTTTCTTTTCCTTCTTATCTAAGTGTGTTTATTGTATATCAGCTAGTTTATGTGCACATTTAGGGTCTCCGTGGGCCTTAAAAATTACTAATTCTTTTTTTCACACTTTAAGGCTCAAATCAAAGCATAAAGTCATGAAGGTAAATGTTAAATGAAGTACAAAAAAAAGCATCTCCAATACAATTGTTAAAAGTCAAGAAAGATGAACTTAAATGCTATATATTGAAAGACTTACAGATTGTTTCATTTAAAAAAAAAGAGAGAAAATAAAGTGATTAAGTGATCTGAAGCTCTGTCAGTCCTGTTTGAAATTACTTTTATATTTGAATTAATTTATCTTAGATCTTTGGCAGATAATTATTCTTGGTAATATTCAACCTGCTTCATTTTGACAAAGTATTTATTTATTATTTGCATTGTGATTAGTAAGTACAAAGCTATGCATTTTGTTTTTGTTTAGGTAAAATAAAATAAAATAAAACAAAATGTCATACTGTATATCTACCTTCAGAAATTCTGTGAAATAACTAGTAAATTAACTAGTTTAAATGGTAAAATGTTTAGTCTGTACAAATTTATAGACTTTTAACTATTTTCTCGTAAAGTGATTTATACATAAAATGTGTTAAAGTCGTACTAGGGAAGATTATACTGTTGCTGATTTTCTGCTCATATGTTAAAATGTCTATCAGGTTACAAAATTGCGTTATAAACTTGGTAAAAAAAACATCATGTTTCTTTCTGCTTCTATTTGAAATCTTTTTATCATGTGTGTTGTAGGTGTGTGCTGTAGAGATTTCAGCATCAGTTTGCCAGAGAAGATTCAAGCTCTCAGTGGATCCTGTGTGATTATAAAGTGCAGATTTGACATAAAAGAGTCATATGATAAAGACCTCACTGAGAGAGCTGCTGGAGTCTGGTATAAAGACAGACATGATAAGAGCAGCAGTATAGTGTTTAACTCCAGTGCATCAACCCAGAACTTTTTTATTAAAGGGAATATAACTGGACAATTAATAGACAAGGACTGTACCACTGTCTTTTATGATGTCACATCAAATCACAGTGGTCAGTATTTCTTCAGGATTGAGAGTGAAGGTGAACTGAGATGGACCTACAAAGAAAACAGTGTTTCCGTAGATGTGATTGGTGAGTGACTTCATGACCTAATATTAGTGTAAATTGTCTCATCAAAATTGTATAGAATGAAAACTAGTGCCTATATAAGTAGTAGTTTCTCTGGTAAATATAGCATTTTATTGCTAAAAAAAATTAAATGTTGTTTTGTTTTATGCTTGACACTGTAGACCTTTAAACATAGAATGTTTTATTTCTATTAAAGACCAATCTATGTGTGTTTCAGAAACTTTGGAGAATCCTCGAGTTGTGCTGTATGTGGATGGGCAGGAGCTGCAGGATCAGCAGAAGGTGTTTGAGGGCAGATCTGTGAGTCTGCGCTGCTCTGCTAAGACTCTCTGCTCTTCTCCTCCAGCAACTCTCACATGGAGCTCCACTGCCAGAATTCCCCACAGTGAGAGCATTAATCTAAAGGAGCTCATCATCTCTGATCTGAACTTCACTGCTGCCCAGCGGCACCACAGAGTCACTTTCACCTGCTCTATAAGCTACCAGCTGCAGGACAACAACAAAACAGCTAACAGCAGCATCACATTACATGTGCAGTGTAGGACTTTTACTGCCATCTGTTCTCTTCTCCTCCATAAGACACTCATAAATCTATAAGTTCAATATCCTTCTCTCTCTCTTTTCAGATGCTCCTCAGATCTCAAACTCCAGCTGTTCCAGTACTGATGTTACTGTGTGTTTCTGTGAGGTTGATGGGAATCCCTCTCCTGAAGTGGAGTGGCATCTATCTGGATGTCCTGTCTCGAACTCTTCAAACACGTTAATCAGTGAAGAGCGATTGAGCAACACAAGCTTGAGGAGCTTCATCTCTCTACATCAGTCTCTCACACACACAAACACTCTGCTGTGTGTCAGTAAAAACACCCGTGGCGCATCAACTCTACAGTTTCATCTGGTCTTTGTCCCTCAAAAAGAAAGTAAGTCAGTTTTCAGTTTTCTTCATTTGTCTGTTAAGATAAAATAGATTAGTTTGATAAATATGGTTATTATATATTTATAGTTTCTTTCTTTAGTTACACACACAAAAATAGTAATGTTGGTAATCAGAGTTGACAGTCACCACTGTCAGTGGCTGCTATCTCTGTCTGTTTTCCACCATTTGTCAAAATGGTTTATGTTTTATTTGTATTATTTAACAGAAGAAGTAAACCTTTTCAAACATTTTGCACTGCAAAATAATAACTGCATTTGAACAAGAGAAATAAATGAATGATTTAAAATGATACAAACTTAAATGAAATCAAATGATCTGCCAGTGCAGTGAGATTGTTATACTTGGTAGGCTTTCTTGAAATAAGAAAATGTATAGGCTTTAATAAAAACAATGTCTTAAAATAGGTATTATAGTAAAAACTTAATAGCTTTTTAAACTAAACGATTTCCTCATTTTATGTGAAAAGGTCTTAAATCTTAAAAAAAAAGAGTTAAACAGGAGAATTCCTCTTAGTTTAAGGATTGTCATTATATATTCTGGCTTAAAGTTAGCTAAACCATTTAAACTTAAAACAAGAACAAGGTTTTGCCCTGTGTTGCCCGACGTGGAGGCGAAGGACCACATAAAAAGCCAGTGGAGTGTGGTCGCCTCTGCAAAGTGCATTAAAATTCTTTTAAAGCACAGCAAGCAATTCATTATCCTGCTTATTTCATGGTCATTTGCTAAGGTAGGCCCATATACAAATTCAAACTTTTTTTGCTGTTTGCAGCACAGTATTTGTCTAAATTGCCAGTTTTGACATGTTAGATTATTTAGTCTCTACACTGAATCAGCGGGAGTCCTTCGACTTTACATCATTCATTAAAAATACTTTATTGCACAGCAAACCATTGATTATTCGTTGCAGCACACATACAAGCCCATTGTCCACAATTATTTTATTAAAATTAGGACATAACAGTAGTTACAATGCAAATCTAATACTTGCTGCTTCTTAAAATAAACTGAAGATTACTGCAGCAAAACATAACAGGATGTATTTTGTCACTAAAGAACAAGTATAAGTGTGATTGAGCATTTTTAATGAGCAAACTTTAAACAAGTTACTTCAGCTAAAATAAGAATAAGTCTGAAAGAACTAAAATAAAAATACAAGACTGCTCTTAAATTATGTTTCTAATTGTAATTAGCTGTAAAATACATACCTTTAAGCTTTACTGTTAATAGTTTTTGGCTTGAAGATTGTATCTCTTGACTAGATTTAATAGAGTTTTTTTACTGTGTAAATGATGATAGAATATTAATATTTTGGTAAACTATATTTGTCTTTATGACTGTCCAGCACTCGAGTAATTAAACCAGTCAATTATCAGCAGTTTTGCTAACACTCTTTTTTTGTTCTTGTCTTGAATTCAGTCTATATTCTGATTGGAGCTGCTGCTGGGGCTTTGGTGATTGTGCTGTTGTGGGCCGTCACATATGCATATACATGTGTCCGGTAAGTGCATTAATATCAATAAGATTATTATACACAATGTCTTTGTTTATGTGAACAATCACGCATCATTAGTGTATTCATAACTTAATGTAGAATGAATGAGCAAGAATGAAAGGTAAACTGCAGCTGTTTCATATTCCTCTTACAATCATTAAAGGGAAAACCTGCTGCATCTTTTTACATTACTGTGATTTGTGAATATCTTGTAAGTCTCAGAAAACCTTGAGCATGAAGAGCAGTTGCCAGTTGTTTTTGTAATATCCATCACATACAAAGACATCAATTGGTTGTGTATTTTTGAGTGACTTTTTTGCTTCCTTGGTTTTACTCAAATAAAATATGAAATATTTTAACATGTACTGTATGTATTTCGTCAGTAGAAAAAACAATGAAAAAATTCAACCAACTAACCAAGAAGAAGGTGCTAATGAAAGTGTTGAAAATACAGATGAAGTGAGTTACAACACACACATAAAAACACACAAACGCTTTAATCATAAACACAACATATTTAAAAAAATCGTGAAGTTGCAAAAAAAACTAAATGCATTATTTACCAACCAGACTAGTTATTATACAATATATGATTGCTGAACAGTTTTAATAGACACAATTAATCCCTTCTGCTCTTCCATAGGAGAATCAAGACGACTCTGCAAATAACGTCATAATATCATCTGCTGGAGCCACTACAGCAAATCAAAAATCCATCATTTATTCCTCCATTGACTTCTCAAATTCTGAATCACGCTCACAGCAGGTGGTTAGCGTCTCCTGTCTTCTTGCTGACTATGCAGTGGTCCAGCATGGTTCTGGCGGAGCAGCAGAAGCAGAGTTCAGTGAGAGAGTCTTCAAGATCGACAGAAGCACAGGTGAAAGTGAGAGCAGATGAGCTTACTAAAAAAACACAGTCAAAGCAATTAGAGGAAGAGCTGTTTGGAGAAGACTTTATGCAAAGGTCCATAAACACCATAGTCCTTAGAGAACATCAGCATGACTGTTTGATCAAGACAAAGTGCAGTTCAGAGTGTTGGCTTAGAATATTCAAAATTTGTAAAGCCTTTTTTCTTGTCTCATCAATCTCTGTATGTCACAATGAATTTGTTTTTAGTAGATTTTTATACGTATATAATCTATAGATTTTATGCAATATTTGCTGTTTTTATTGAAAAGAATGAAACTTTTATTGATTCAATGAAACTTAACAAAAGTGTTCATTTAAGTTGTCTTTGAAAAGCATGTAAACTGATTTATATGTAAAGTTCTCAAAAATGTTTAATAAATGAAAAGGATGTAGCGTTTACATGTATGAAAGAGATATTCTGTAATGTAAAGTCAACATGTCATGCAAATAAAGTTATTAATTTAATCTTTAGTGAAACTGACTAAAATATTGAGTTAAACTTTAATAGCTTAAAGATTTAGTTGAAACCTGATTAACTTATTAAAATAAGTAAAAGTGTCATAAAAACAATTGTTGCCACAACTTTTTGTTTGATAAATTTTTTACGATGCATAGTGCCAGTGACTTGTGTAGCTTTTGCAAAAGTTTTAGTTCATTAAGATCAAATTCTCTTGCAGTTTTCTCGCTGTTGTTGTTTTAGTTTTGTTATTTTAGGTATTATTTAGTTTTTTAAATATAATAATCAAGATTGCTCACACTTTTAGGTCTGTAAGCTGGTTTGTCCATTAATGTGTATACCAACTGCTCTCTGCGGTCTTTGCACATTAAGCTGAGAATAAAGCTTAAAAAAAAGTAAAAGTTTAAAGTCTTAATGTTAAAATTTCATGAAATTTATGACTGTCAGCAGTACCTATTCAGTCAGTGTAAAATTTTAAGTAACTTCATGCAGCACACTTTTACTCAATCTCATGTAGCAGAAATATCATGTAGCAGAAAAACCTGAACTTGTGATTCAGAAAAACAAAACATGACTGATTTTCAATCTTGACCAGTAAATCAGGAAGTTTATTAGCCACCTTTTTTTTACACTTTTCACTTCTGGTAAGTCTTACACTCTTTTTCTTTTCCTGTAGACATTTCTTTAGATGTACTGTTAGTTTGTTTATGGTAAACTTGCATTTCTTTAGATGTACTGTTAGTTTGTTTATGGTAAACTTGCACTTGATTAAAGTCTGTTAAATGCTGTAGCAATTTATGGATGTAAATACATGTAGGTAACAATTCATTCTAGTAACTGGCTTATTACCTGCCTATTATTGAGAAATTGAGTTTTTATTATTAGTTATGAAGTATGATCTAATTCTGCATCCCTTATTCTACTTAAAACCTAAACCCAACTTCTACCTTACTAATTATTAATTTACTAATTAGTAGTTTATTAAGCTAGTAGTGTTAGTAATGGTTTGTTAATACTGTGAAATGTGACCTAAACTAAAGTGTTGTTTTTTCTCACAGGACTGAGCTGATGTTAATGAAGAAATTTATAGTGAATAGAAAACATCCTCTGTTTTCTCTTACAAGGTGAGGTTTCCTTTCTTTTCTTCCCTTTAAATTTTACCAATAAAACAGGCATGTTTATATGACAGTCTATTACTGATGATGAGTAATTCCCACATCCCAATTACATGCAAATACTGCAAAATAACCAAGTTGTCACATTATTCAATAACCATAATTCCATAAACGTTTTTGGAAGCTCTCCATAAAGCACTTGCACTCACATTTCTCTTTTTTTCAAGCAATAATAAAAAACCAAAAAAAAAAAAAAAAAAAAAAAAAAAAAAAAAAATATATATATATATATATATATATATATATATATATATATATATATATATATATATATATACATACTATTCAGAATAAGCTATGTTGAAAAGAACTATATTGTCAACATGGCCTTTAGTGCTAAAAAGGCATGTTGTTCTTAGTGCTGTTTTCTTTGTAAATTAGGGAGGAAGTGAAGTACACATTTATAACCACTATAACCTACAGTACACTATCTTAGCAAAAAAAAATAATTCACAGAATAGAGAAGTCAGTCCTGAGAAAAAAAAACTCTTTTATCTTTTGTTTGCAGGTTTGTCATTTTGTATCTAATTAATGTTTCAAGTGTAGTTTAGCGTCAGTTCTGGCAGGTCATGTTAGTCAAGCTCAACTGATTCACTTTAAGAAAACAATACCAGTCACAGCCTTCCCATAAACCCACAGTTTCACCCTCTAGTTCACAGTCAGCATTTATATTAATCTCTCTGTAATAAAGAACAATGATGTATTTCAGATATCATTAATGTAGATTTGATTCTGTTGATGTGAGGTTATACTGCAACTTTCTTTCCCTTATTTCCCATAATTAATCCCTTAAAAGTGTTCTTGCCCAGAACAGAGGCATATGTTACCATCAGTACAGACTGTGTGCTTTTTGTCAGTCTTT
The DNA here is from genome assembly GCF_052040795.2 of Danio rerio. Lineage (NCBI taxonomy): Eukaryota > Metazoa > Chordata > Actinopteri > Cypriniformes > Danionidae > Danio > Danio rerio. The sequence continues at coordinate 21,123,050 of NC_141024.2, forward strand.
GATAGCCGTAGTGCTGACAGAAACACAATTACAATTTCTTTTCTAACCAAATTACAGAACAACATTGATTAATTCAATAGGTGAATAAAGGAGATAAGAATGAGATAAGAAATTAAACTTCTTTTTTTCATACATTTTCTGAATGTAATGTAATGTAAGTTATTGGACAAATATTTTTGCATTTTGAGACTGATGTCGACACAGGAAGTTCAGTCAGTATTAAGAGTTTGTGACTTCTTCACATCACACTCCTGCTTAGCCTCACATCAGCAGCAGGGCAATTCTTATTGCATTAATACATGACAATTTTTCTTTTTGTTTCTAAAAAAGATCTTGGAAACTAACACTGACTGTTTTATCATTTCTGGTAAGTGAAAATATTCAGTATGTTGGACATTTTTAATGAACTTATGAATATCGCGTGTTTTACATTAAACTCTATATGATTCTCATGTAATTTATACATTGGTAAAACTTTACAGTAAGTGTGTATTATTGAACATTAATTAATAATAAACACCATCTATTAAGCATTACTTAATCTTTGTTAATGTTAACTAATGCTTCTCCTTATATAAGCAGTAATGCAAAATCAGTCAGAGACATAGATTTTCACTTGCAACTTGCAGCTTAATATATTGAACAGTTTAACTTGTTAATGTTTACTTACACATACACTAATGTACAGTGTATGGTAATGAATTAAATAATGTGACTGATTGAATAAACAACACATTTATTCAGGAATACTAAATATTTGATCGTTTAAACAAACAAATGCATTGATGTGGCAGTAATGTGTTACTTAACATGATCAAACAATGAACGGGGTTCATAAACAATATTCAACACGCATATTATTATTGTTAGTGGACTCTTTACTAACATGAAACAAATTTGTATCAAGAGAATTAGAAACCATATTGTATATTGTACACTAGTACAACATTTTCTAATCCTAATGTGTAAGTAAGCTTTCTTAACTCTGCTAACATGATTTGTCACTAGTAGCGCTCGTTATTAATTCTTAATTTTTTATAAATATTTTTATTATGTAGGGATAGTTTACAGCTTGACCCAAAGAATGACCAGTCTGGTAGATGAAGAAGAGCCAGAGTCAGAGATTTAAATAAATAAATCAAGTTTACTGAAGATAGTTTGCAGTTACATCAACAGAAGCCAGCTTCAACACTCGCAATGAGTTCCTAGGCCACTCTGCTTACAATCACCAATCAATAACAATTATACTCTCACATAACGTCATTAACTGCGTCACACATATAGGTGTTCTAACCTGATTGGTTAAAACACAGATAGACTAGGAAATTTTTACGTGGGGTTTGTGCGTATATTCTGAACAATATCTTAAGCATAAACGTCAGACATCCCTTAGACTGATCAGAGCTGGCTCCAGACCTGTGAAACGGATCAACAATCAAATAGAACAGACACACTTAAAGTATAATCTGTTTCTTATCCAAGGCTGAGTGTACTCTCAGCCTTCTTTATCGAAACAGATTAAAAACTGGTATAATCTACATTTAGGCAATTATATTCTTACTATACAAAGTCTATCTTGAATACCAGTAGAATCACTTTAAAAGAATTAACCGTAAAAATAGCAAAATCGCTTTAGACATTTTAGACAGTATTAACTTGTCGAAATAACAATAGAAACAGTTACTTCCTGTCCTCAGCTCTCAGTTCCACTCAAAGTCTCCGTGACCTCTGACCTAGTTTGGTGGCTTCTGAAAATAGTTATTAAAAGACAGGCAAATGCACTGAACATTCTTATATTAAGCAATGTGTTAACATATTCATTAATTGAAATCAATTCACAGTTAAATACTGAGAAACAGGATTATGAAAAGGATAAACTTTGGTCCATGATGAGATGGACTGGAAAGCAGAAATCCGAATCCTTTAATTATATATCTTTTTTTAACATGGTAAAGATTAGCAAATTTATCACTGTTGTATAACTTTATAAAGATTCTAAAAGTTTAAATGATGTGTATTTTTGTAATCGCTGTATAGATGTTAGTAACACATGAGTTGATATTAGGATGGGTTTAAGTCATGTAATGAATAACATGCAACTCTGAAATTTCCAAATTAACACACAAAACAGCGTTCCTTTAGAATTCCTGTGTCCCGACTTTTATGAGGAACCAAGATTCTATCCTAAGCTTTACCTGTTAGTATGCATTGGTATATAGTAAATTAAAACGAGAAAAGATTGCGTAGTGATGAACCTGACTCGTTGTTCATTATGTTCATGCTAACTAATGCAATAACTAGCACATTACTATAATTGCGAGTTTACATTAACAAAGACTTAGTTTAAATAAATGCATTGTTTGTTGTTGTTGTTTGATCATTTTATTTAATCCTTTATTAACAAAGATGAATTGTCAGTCACCATTAGATGAAGTCCATGAACATTAGTTCATGTTGCTAATGCATTATCTCACACATTATTATATGTTTAGTTAAGATTAAGGTTAAGTAATTCAGATGAAGTAAAACAGATGTGTTGTTAATTGTTAAATCATGTTGACTAAAGCATTAACTAATGTTAACTAATACAACCTTAAGTGTTACCTATATATGTGAAAACAAAAGTGTGTGTTTCTCTACAGGATTGAGTGACTGTTAATAAAAAGATGGACACTACTCAGAAAATCATTATCTTCTGTTTTCTCTTGCAAGGTATGTTTTTCTTCCTGATTCTGCTAGTAAAATGTAACCTGTTCAGTCTGATCAAGTGTATTAATTAATGAAGAATGTGACAAAATCATTGGCTGTTAAAATTATTGAAGGAGCAAGAAAAAGAGGACAGAGGAGGGAAGAGTGTGCCAGAGAGAGAGAGAGAGAGAGAGAGAGAGAGAGAGGGAGAGAGAGAGAGAGAGAGAGAGAGAGAGAGAGAGAGAGAGGATTTGTTCATATACTAAAGTCATTTTAGAATTGAACACCAATTGTCCAATTGTCCCTTTAAACTTTAAATGAAAATTCATAAGAAACACACAGAGTTGAATAACCAACATTTTAAAGAACATTGTCATTTTGTGTTTCCTTCATATTGCTTATTATTTCGGATAATTTTTTATCAACTTAAACGTTTCTAGTGTAAATTAAGAATATGGTGACTGTTGAAGGGTTAATCTGACTATAAACTGCTAAGTGTCAGTCTTTTTTATTTGTTACTACTCAAATAAGGATCCACACAACATTTTTGTAACACTGTGCTTAAGGTAGATAACACTGATCAATTTGCATCATGAAATGTGTTATATTTAAGGCTTTTCATCATGTGTGTTGTAGGTGTTTGCTGTAGAGATTTCAACATCAGTTTGCCAGAGAAGATTCAAGCTCTCAGTGGATCCTGTGTGGTTATAAAGTGCAGATTTGAGATTAATGAAACATATGATAAAGACCTCACTGAGAGAGCTGCTGGAGTCTGGTATAAAGACACACATGATAAGAGCAGCAGCCCAGTGTTTAACTCTAGTGCATCAACCCAGAACTCTTTTATTAAAGGGAATATAACTGGACAATTAAATTACAAGGACTGTACCACTGTCTTTTATGATGTCACATCAAATCATAGTGGTCAGTATTTCTTCCGGATTGAGGGTGAAGGTGGACTGAAATGGACCTTTACAAAAAGCAATACTTCAGTAGTTGTGATCGGTGAGTGACTTCATGATTAGTTATTATTAGTGTAAATTATTATCTAAAGTGTATAGAATGAAATCCTGAGACTTTATTATTAGTAATTTCTCAGATAAATATTACATTTTACTGCTGAAGTAACTGTTGTTGTTTTTTTGTGTTTGACACTGTAGACCTTTGATCATGCCGTATTTCATGTCAATTGAAGACCATTCTGTATGTGTTTCAGAGTCTCCAGTGAATCCTCAAGTTGTGCTATATGTGAATGAGCAGGAACTGCAGGATCAGCAGGAGGTGTTGGAGGGCAGATCTGTGAGTCTGCGCTGCTCTGCTGACGATCTCTGCTCTTCTCCTCCAGCAACTCTCACATGGAGCTCCACTGCCAGAATCCCCCACAGTGAGAGCAGCAAACTACAGGAGCTCATCATCTCTGATCTGAACTTCACTGCTGCTCAGCGGCACCACAGAGTCACTTTCACCTGCTCTATAAGCTACCAGCTGCAGGACAACAACAAAACAGCTCACAGCAGCATCACATTACATGTGCAGTGTAGGACTTTTACTGCCATCTGTTCTGTTCTGCTCTTCTGCTCCATATGACACTCATAAATCTAGAGGTTTAATATCATTCTTTTTCTTGTTCAGATGCTCCTCAGATCTTAAACTCCAGCTGTAACATTGGGAATGTAAATGTGTGTTTCTGTGAGGTTGATGGGAATCCCTCTCCTGTAGTGGAGTGGCATCTGTCTGGACGTCTCGTCTCAAACTCCTCGAACATGTTCATCAGTGAAGAGCGATTGAGTAACACAAGCTTGAGGAGCTTCATCTCTCTAGATCAGTCTCTCACACAGACAAGCACTCTGCTGTGTGTCAGTAAAAACACTCATGGTAATGAAAGTCTTCAGCTTCTTCCATCTTCAACACGTGAGTTTCTTTTCCATAATTTATCCAATTAAAAAAACAATCTCTCAATATTCTATAAACAGATATCAGCACATGTAATCTTTGATTTCAGTGGGAACACTACTGTTAAAAAATTTTTAGATTGTTCTTCTGTTCTGAAAGTCATTGTTATTTTGTTATTTGAAGTCTATGACCTTCTAAAATAGGTGTGTAAAACTCTGTCCTGGTGGGCCAGTGTCCTGCAGAGTTAAGCTTCAACTTGCCTGTATGGATACAGAAGTCACCAACATTGTTCCTGGAGAGTTACCTTCCAATAGATTTAATTTACAACCCTGAACAAACACACATCCCTGTAATTTTCAAGTGCTGCCTAATTAATTGGTTCAGTTGTGTTTGATCAGGGTTGAGGTGAACTCTGCAGGAAGGTAGCTTTCCAGGAACAGGGTTGGTGACCCCTGGTCTAGTATGAACAGTTAGACCCAAATTAGCTTGCTCAGGTGTGTTTAATTAGAGTTGAAGCTAAACTCTTCAGGACAGTCACCCTCCAGCAGAATTTGGGCACCCTTCCTCTAACACTATTTTTATTCTTTAGGTTTGAGTTTTTCCTTCATGCTGATTGGAGTTGCTGTTGTGCTTTTGGTGACTTTGATATCGGTCATTATATATCTACGGTAGGTCCAACACATATGACAAGGCATTAAGAATGAAACATATAAGAGCAATGTTACTCCACAGAGAAGATCTCCATGTTTAAAACAACATATATACCTAATTTCAAATCGAACACACCATTTTTAAACTCTGACAGTGTTGTTGAAGTTGACCTGTGAACTTGAGGGGAACTTAATTTCCACTTGACACCTTTGATAACCACATTGACATCAGTTTTACACATAAAACTGTTAAAAAAGAGAAGTTATGTCTGAGAAAACACTGAGCATGAATACCTGCTGCTATTTGTTTTTCATAATCATGCATCAATTTCATTGACACCTCATGTATTCATGTCTTTTTACATGAGACTTAATTATGTTGGTTTTGCTAAATGTTAATCTCATTTTAAAAATTAATCTAAATGTAAACCTGTTTTTTTTCCCTAGAAAAGAGCGTGGGAAACTTCAACAAACCAAACAAGAAGAAAGTGCTAAAGGAAGTGGTCAAAATGCAGATAAAGTAAGTAACAGTACACAAAACACACAAATCGTTAATTTATAAACACAACATATTTATAAAATGCTAAAGTTGCAAATAAACTTAAATACATTTTTCACCACTGTACAAACGCTGAACAGTTTTCAAAAGCCACATTAGTTTTCCAGCACTAATTCAGCTCTATCAATCTTTCATGTTACACAGGAGAATGAAGGAGACTCTCTTTATGCCACTGTGTCATCTGTTGAAGACGCCACAGCAAATCCAGACATCCATCGCCAAAAATCCATCATTTATTCCTCCATTGACTTCAAAAACTATAAAGCAGAGTCAGAAGAGGTGGAGAGCGTCTCTTGTCTTCATGCTGACTATGCAGTGGTCCAGCGTGATTCTGGAGGAGCAGCAGAAGCAGAGAGTTTAGTGAGAGAGTTTTCAAGATCAACAGAAGCACAGGTGATTGAGAGAGCAGATAAACTTACTAAACAAACACCGTTAAAGCAATCAGAGGAAGAGCTCTTTGGAGTAGACTCTCAGCTTTATGAAAAGATTACATATCATAGTCCTTAGAGTTAAAATCATTCAAAACAATCAAGCAATTAAACAATGGGATAGGGATTATGTAGTTTTTGCACATTAACTTAAGATATTTTTACTTATTATTTACAATGTTTTATACAATTTGTCAAAGTCTAAAATAAGTAGCGGATTTGCCATTAAAACTGGAATGTGTAGAATGTATTTTTTACAATACATGGGTCCATTCCTATCCTTCCAATGCTTTAGATTGCGCACATAATGTTTGATGTTTGCTGTGCAGGAATTGAGTTTGATGTTCATAATCTAACACATTTGTTAAATAATTAGTTGTTAAATAATTAAAACATTTAAATTGTTAAATAATTATACAAAGGTTCTTTATAAATTGATGATATTGACTACTGTATAACTACTGTAGTTAATATACCATAGTAAAGTGTTTATTTTTTAAAAGTATTTGAATATATTTGTATTGTTCAGTAATATTGAAATCCACCTAAACATTTACATCCACCTCACCATTTACTCATACTCAAGTGGTTCTAAAATTGATTTCTTCTGTTGAAGACAAAATAAGATATTCTGAAGATTGTTGATAAATGCTGCCATTTGGCATCAATAGTAGAAACAAAATTAACTATGTAAATCAACCCTCAACATCCATTGGTATATCTTTCTCCAACAAAATATATTGTGTTCAGCGAAAGGAAGAACTTGGAACAAGTGAAATATAAGTGAATTCTTTTTTGAGAGTTTTATTTTTTGCTGAACAGAGCTTTAAATATCTTTAAAATAGACGCTTCAGTCTCCACACTGAGGCCAAATTTCTAAAGGATCTACGCATTATGGTAGCCTGTATATAGAAACATTTGTGGGGTTTTTGTGCTTTGTAATTTGGTAATTTATAAATATGTATAAATTTAGCATTAAGCAAGTTTTACATTTAAATTATGTTTAAACATTTAACTGTTTTATTATTACTTAGAGTGTTAGTTATTTTCCTTCCCAGTGTAGTGTCTGTTTAACTATTTCCTTTAGCAGTATCAAGAGATATTTATGTTCATCATGTAATTTTAAACAGATTTAGAATTATTTTTAGTAATTTCAAGCATGACGCTGAGCATTAAAAATTATCTTTATTTAAAAATGACAAAAACGAATAATATTATCAAATTCTTAAATTAAATGTGAAATACCCAAGTATAACATGTAGAAATGACTTTTTTGAACAACATACTTCAAGAAAATTGAAAACTTGTTTTCTTTGCAATTTTGAAAATTATTTTTGTACAGTGTACACAATGACTATTCAATAAACTGCTCTTTTTATTTGCATAATATTTTTTTCGTCAGATTTAAAAAATTTCAGTAGTGTCTAACATAAAATTTTTGTCTTGTCCCTGATTAATCAGGTGTCACCACAGCAGAATGAACTGCCAATTACTCTGGCATATGTTTTATGCAGTGTTAGCCCTTCCAGCCACAACTCTGGGAAACAGCCATACACTTTTTCATTTGTCCAATTTAGTCTGTTCAGTTTACCTATATCATGTGTCTTTGGACTGTGGGAAAAGGCAGAACTGTGCAAACACCAAGAGAACATGCAAACTCCAAACAGAAATGCCACCTGGGACTCAAATCTACATCATTTTTGCTGTGAGGCGCTGTGTAGAAATGAATTGTGTAGTTATGTGCCCAAAACATGTAAGTAAATCTCACAGTGATTATTCCAGTGATTATTATCATTGCATAGCAATGTCAGAGAGACATAAGAGACAACCAGTGTTGCTGGATCATCATGAAGCTCTCCAGCCATGTCCTAGCAACTCAAAACTGTCCCAAACAATAATATGTGTTGTTTATTAGTTTTAGGACAACTGTGATGATAGGTTTTTTACTTGGATAATCCATCATATAAACTTGAAACCTGAGCCTCTGGGCATTTATGAAACATTTTTGCAAGTAGGACACCTAGCAGTATCTGCGTAAATCTGCTTCAAAGGCTGGGTCAATGGAACCGATCTTAGATTCACTGTGCAATGTTTGACACCCCATTTGGCCATCGGGTGGGTATGAGTTAGCTAACTTCCAAACCATCTCTGTTTTGGAGATAGAGGTAAGTAACTTTTTAAACACGGGCGCTCCTCAGGGCCCGGTTTTTTAAAAGGTTTAATCCGGATAAAATTGATCCGGATTTAGTAATCCTGTTTTTGCAATCTGTGATCACGTAATCCAGCTTACTTTTTGAGACAGTTTTTCAAAGCGACATTGGATTGGATCAATCTGATCCGGATAGGAACTTTTCAGGATCACTAAATCTGGATTACCAGTGCTCAATCACAATGTAGATGGATAGATAGGCCTTTGTAAAGAGCAACAAAAAGAATAGCCAGTGTGGGGTAAATATAACTTTATTTTTATTTGAAATGAAAACTAAGAAAATTTGATAAATAATAAAATAATTATAACAATAAATAATAAAAGCAAGAAAAAACCCACCCCATCCTCTTCCAGCAGTCCGCTCATCTGAGATCTACAACACTGTACATTGAGGATATTTATAATAAGTTTCAAATATAGATGTATTGAATAAAAAAAAGACAATGTTGAAACCTCCACAATAATGTCAGACTTCCTCATCTAATGTGGAGAGAGCAGCTTGTCTGAGCGCATTCTTTAGAAGGCAGATCTCAAGTGTGGTCTTGGTTTGCTGCAGTTTGGTCAGAGTCAGTTGTTCCTCTGCCAGATGAAGCTGTGCTTCTGCCCAGTCTCTTTTTGGAATTGTTGAAAGTAATTTCAAAAATCAGGAATTGCCATCCTTTGCATTTTTTTTTTGTTGTTGTTGTTGTTCTGTAATCATTGCATGCATCACTAATAAATATTTTAAACACAAAAATATTTTCCATTGTGATGAATATCTATATATACATACATATATATATATATATATGTGTGTGTGTGTGTATATATATATATATATATATATATATATATATATATATATATATATATATAGGTGTATATGCGAGTAATTTATAGGTGTATATACATGTGTTTTATGTATGTGTTGATAAGCTAAGTTTGATTTAAATCCTATACGGCACCTCATACGAGTCTGTGACCATGGCGATGCTACACTGGAGAGCTCGCCACATTACACATACACTAATGTATACACATATACTCATGTATGTTAATTGATCAGATAACATGGCTTAACAATGATCAATACGTTTATTTTGCAATAATAAATCTTTAATGTAAACAATAAATGTTAGTAATGTTTTAGTTAATGCATTAGTTGACATAAGTAAATAATGAACAACAACTCATTCTTCATTCTTCAAGTATTCATTCAAGTTTAAGGGACTTGACAGGAAGTTCATATGGCCTGCATTATTAAATATCGTTTATAAACAGATGTAACATAACAAATCATACTAATTAACAGTATATAATGTAACTCTTTATGACTTAAGAGACTGATAGTGTCAAGTTATGTTTTCCAATGAGAAATAAAACAATTGTACTCAAGCCACTAACCACTAGGGGGCCTCAGCTGATAGATTTAAAGGCATAGTTCACAGAAGAATTGATCATTGAAAACTCCATTTATTATTAGAGTTTTTATTTTCTGGATTTTAGGTAGCATTTGCAAACAAACACATTTAATACTTTTATATGTTTGCTCACTGTTGCCTCACAGCAAGAAGGTCGTTGGTTCAAGCCTCAGCTGGGTCAGTTGGCATTTCATTGTGGAGTTTGCATGTTCTCCCCGTGTTGGTGTGGGTTTCCTCCGGGTTCTTCGATTTCCCTCACAGTCCAAAGACCTGCAGTACAGGTGAATTGGGTAAGCTAAATTGTACATAGTGTATGTGTGTGAATGAGAGATTATGAGTGTTTCCCGGTGATGGGTTGCAGCTGGAAGTGCATCCGCTGCATAAAACATATGTGGATATGTTGGTGGTTCATTCCACTGTGACAATCCCAGATTAATAAAGGGGCTAAGCCGAAAAGAAAAAGAATGAATGAATGAATGTTTTAGTAACTTTATTTACAGCACACCTAATCTCAGCCTCAACTTAAATCTGAAAAAAGGAAAATTGAAGTGCTTTTCAACCAAGCAGAAATGTGTTTGTGTGTCTGACAGCTTCAGTGATTTTCTTCTTGTGTTTCGTAGATTTTGCTGTAGAGATTTCAGCATTAGCTTACCAGAGAAAATAAAACGACTATTCTGGTTCTTCACACTTTGAAATTTGGACCTGGAATATACAAAATTAGTAAGTGCTGAACTGTCTCACTCTATCAAACTGAGACACAGTCCACTTCAAGATTAACATTATTTTACCCTTTTTTCGTAATATTTTTCATTCAGGTGGTCAGAGAAATCAGTCTAAACATTTACAAAATACATATTTGTAAACAAAGTATGGGAAGAGTTTTAGCCTTTATTGACATATGTATGTTTTTATTAATTTGAATAGCTGCTTTTATGAATTGTGCTGTAGAGAAGAGTTTCTAAAGCACAACATTTCCTTCTAAATAATTTTAAATACATTACACTGCTATTATTCAAAAAAGGTAATGATTCACACACAAGTAATTGCTTTGTACTGTTTTTATTTTTTATTTTTCTTACATTCTACAGGTGATTAAAAGACATAGACGTTTCGGCACAATGCCTTCCTTAGTGTAAATAAATACACAAACAAGAAAAAGGGATCACTTAAACAACAAAACGTAACCAAGTTAATTACACTTCTGTTAAATCTAACTGCCCACTTAGAAAGCAGCAATGCTTCACAATCAATTTCACATGCTGTTGTGCAAATGAAATAGACAACAAGGGGAAATTATAGACAATAAGCAAGACACTACCAATGAAGAAGTGCTTCTGCAGGTGGTGACCAAAGACCACTTGTCAGTTTCTATGCTTTCTGTATAATGTTTTAGTCACTTTTGAATGCTTGTGGTGATTTCAATTTAGTGGTAGCATGAGACAGAGTCTACAATCCACACAAGTGGCTCAGGTAGGGCAGCTTATCCAGGACAGCACATCAATGTGAGGTGTGGCTAGAATGATTGCTGTGTCTGTCAGCATATTGTCCAGAACATGGAGGCACTACCAGGAGACATACCTGTAAATCAGGAGATGTGGAGGAGGCCGTAGGAGGGCAACAGTCCAGCAGCAGGACCGCTACCTCCCCCCTTGTGCAGGGAGTAGCAGGAGTAGCAATGCCAGAGCCCTGCAAAATGACCTCTGACATGCCACAAATGTGCAAGTGTCTGCTGTAAAGGGCAGAAACAGACTCCGTGAATGGTGGTATGAGGGCCCGATGTCCTCATGTGGGGTATGTGCTTATAGCCCAACACTGTGCAGGATGTTTTGCATTTGCCAGAGAACACCAAGATTAGCAAATTTGCCACTTCTTGAGATCTACCTAAGCTTAAACTCCCCTCTCGCCCTGCAAACGGGAGGGAGCCCCGGGCTTGAGGATATCATGAGCTCAGGGCTCTCTCCCGAGACAGCATGCCAAACTATCTTATTACCAATCATCAGCTAAGTGTAAACTAATCCTCAGACCTAAAATGATGTGTCAGGTGTAGATCAGCATTATCCAGGATAATCATGTAGAAGAATCACCTAAAAGAAACTATGTTTCAAAAAAGGTGATTTGCTACTGATCAAAAAGTTCTTTATTGGCGAGATTAATTTACCACTGACAAAGCCTGTTAAAATGTCACTGCTCACAAATGGTGGCACGTTTTATAAAGTAGTGTGTTTGGCAATTAAGGAAAGTGGGAGAACTGAAACAAACTGTCCTTCAATTACAATTTTCTACTCCACCAACTTATTCCTGTTATCAACAAAACCTCAACCCACTGGTCCGACATGGTACCAACAACAGTTAGCACACACAGCCCTAATAGTAAAACAACAGCGAGGACGAGAACAGAAAAACCACAGACAGCATTAAGAAAAAAGGAAATTACTTATGCTGTTCTTCACCATTCCATACACATAAACCAGAAAAGACAGAGAGGTCCAAAAACAGTGCCTAGCCCGTACTCAGAAAACTCCACCCGCCCAACGGTAGTGCCAATTGATCCTTTAATTTGTTCTTGTGCTTAGTGGATAATAGTATAATTGTCAAACATGAATTAGCCTCGTACTTCTCCTGAAACTTGTTTATAAAACTTTGCTTAGGTAAAATAATCCCCAGGACAGAAAAATCGTTTCTCTTGCATTATTTGTTTGCAAATGCTGCTTGGTTTGTCATTTGTCTCTAAGGCATTGGTGTTTTTAAAAGAGACTAAGATGGAGATTTATAAATGTAATTATATACATAAGTTTTATCCAATGTAAAGTGACAACTGACACACAAAATAGCTTGATTTATTAAACACAATAAAAATACTTAAATGTTGTTTAATGGCAGGTAATGTTAGTCCAGACTGTGTGCTTTTTGTTAATCTTTGATAGCAGTGGTCGTGACAGAAATATGAAAATGTGAGTTTCTACCAATTAAAATTAACATAAACTGCTGAACAGTTTAAACAGAGACTAGAGTTTTTCAGTACAGACTCAAACCTGTCAGTGTTTTAAATCATTCTCCAAGTTAATGAAAGAGAGAACATGCTAAAGAAATCAAATAAACAAAAACAATACATACATAAATTTACAAAACAGCTAAAAGCTTAAAGCTTATGAATATGTGAGTGACTTAAAACCCTCTCTTTGTTTTTAAGGTAAAACAGGCTAGTTGTTGACACAGAGTCACAAAAACCAAATACTGACTGATCTTCCTGTAACCTTACACTTCTGCTCAGCCTCACATCAGCAGCAGTGCAGCTCTTATCATTCACGCATTTGACACACATCTTGACAGCTGCACTGGTTTCACTGTTTTCTCTTTTCTGGTAAGTCAAGTGATAAATGCTGACAATTGTAGTTTTGTATTTCAAAAAATCATTTTGCATTAATTTGTGGGGATTTGTATAGAAATTTCATTTAAGTTATTGTTTTGGTATTATTTTTTTCCTATCTGTTTATGCACTTGTGTTTCACCACAGGACTGAGTGTCTGTTAATGAAGAGATGAACACTGCTGAGAAAATCCTTTCTGTTTGCTTTCTCCTGCAAGGTTTGGCCATTATTTTTTCTTATTTACTGTAAATGGCACCTATTTTAATTTTGCTCTGTTTTTGCATGGTAAATATGACATTTGATAATGATTGATGATCACAGAGAGCTGAACAGACCTTTAATCATAGTTACTTTGTGCACGTCCTGTTTTGTGGATATAACGTCCGTAGTGTTACTATGGAGACATGTCAATACGCATCAGTCAATCAATTCGATGGTGAGTAAACCATACTCCTACATCACGTTGTAGTGGAGGTCAAAATGGGAGGGATTCTGATCCTATTTTAATGTCAGGAAATATTTAAAAAGAGACTTATTGTGTTTAATCATTCCAATATGACTGTGGACACTATACCTACGCACAGTTCTGTCCAAACAGCTTACAAAAGATGATTTTCATCATAGGTGTCCTTCAAGAAATGCTGTAAAATAAATTAGTTCACATGCTAAATCCTTTAAGCCTGGTTTATACTTCTGCGTCAAGTGATCGGTGTGACCCACGGCGCATGCAACGCACGTTGACATGCATTTATACTTCTGCGCGCTGTTTGTGTTCTTCTGCAATAACACTTTCAAAATGCTAGCTGGCAGTGAGATGTTTATGTTCCTCTGTATCGAGTTTCTTCGGTGGTGTTTTGTTTTTTTCTGAGCTCTTTCTTAATGTATAAGTGCGTCAAACTCGCTCATTTTGATGCAGGAATTGGCGAACATGCAACAACTTTAATCATAAGGTAAACACAAAACATCAGTCTCCATCTGAAGCTCCTTCACGGGACTTGACACTTGTAAACACTCGCTCCATCGGGCTCACGCTGCTCTCACCTCCGCCCACACTCATCAGCAAGACCAAGCCGACCAATCACAGAGCTTGCGGTACGCGTCGTTGCAACGTGTAGTTACATTTTTTTGGTGTGCATCAGCATCGCCGATGGCTAAGGCGAGAGCTATGCTTCCCTTAAATTTAACAGTTTCTATTGTTCTGCTTAAATGTAAACTGACAAAGCAAAAAAAATTGCTTTATTGACTTTTTGTCCAACCCAAACGAAATGTTTTCATGTGTCTAAATACTCCATTGTTTGTATCTGCTTTTATTTTAAATGATTTCACCTTGTGTGTTTTACTTTAGGTGTTTGCTGTAGAGATTTCAGTATCAGTTTGCCAGAGAAGATTCAAGCTCTCAATGGATCCTGTGTGATTATAAAGTGCAGATTTGACATTAATGAAACATATGATAAAGACATCTCTGAGAGAGCTGCTGGAGTCTGGTATAAAGACAAACATGATAGGATCAGCAGCCCAGTGTTTAACTCATCAATGCAGAACTCTTTTATTAAAGGGAAAATAACTGGAAAGTTAAAAGATAAGGACTGTAACACTGTCTTTTATGATGTCACATCAAATCACAGTGGTCAGTATTTCTTCAGAATTGAGGGTGAAGGTGGACTGAAATGGACCTACAGAAAAGGCAATGTTTCAGTAAATGTGATCGGTGAGTGACTTCATGACTGGTTAATATTTGTGTAAATTATCTCGATATCTAAAGTGTATACAATGAAATCCTGGGACTTTATAATTAGTAATTTCTCTGATAAATATTGCATTTTATTGCTGAAAGAACAGTTGTTGTTTCTTTGTGTTTGACACTGTAGACCTTTGATCATGCCGTATTTCATGTCTATTAAAGACCAGTCTGTGTTTGTTTTAGAGTCTCCAGTGAATCCGCGAGTTGTGCTGTATGTGGATGGGCAGGAGCTGCAGGGTCAGCAGGAGGTGTTGGAGGGCAGATCTGTGAGTCTGCGCTGCTCTGCTGAGACTCTCTGCTCTTCTCCTCCAGCAACTCTCACATGGAGCTCCACTGCCAAAATCCCCCTCAGTAAGAGCAGCAAACTAAAGGAGCTCATCATCTCTGATCTGAACTTCACTGCTGCTCCACGGCACCACAGAGTCACTTTCACCTGCTCTATAAGCTACCAGCTGCAGAACAAGAACAGAACAGCTCACAGCAGCATCACATTACATGTGCAGTGTAGGACTTTTACTGCCATCTGTTCTCTTCTCTTCTCTTCTCCACAAGACACTTAGAAATCTAGAGGTTTAATATCATTCTCTCTCTTTCTTTTCAGATGCTACTCAGATCTCAAACTCCAGCTGTTCCAGTACTAATGTAACTGTGTGTTTCTGTGAGGTTGATGGGAATCCCTATCCTGTAGTGGAATGGTATCTGTCTGGACGCCCCGTCTCAAACTCTTCAAGCACGTTCATCAGTAAAGAGCGATTGAGCAACACAAGCTTGAGGAGCTTCATCTCTCTACATCAGTCTCTCACACACTCAAACACTCTGCTGTGTGTCAGTAAAAACACTCATGGCAATGCAACTCAACTGTTTCATCTGGACTTCATCATTCAAAAAGAAAGTAAGTCTGTGTTTTTAATTTCAGTTCCTTTATTTATCTGCTTTGATAAAATTGTTTTAGTTGATAAATATGGTCATTATATGACAAATCAAAAGCTTCAACTGCTTTGCACATGTGATTCATTCAATAGAATACAAAAGAAGCATTTGTCAATAATCTGTCAATAAATGCCATTTTCATAATGATTATTTAGTTGTTTAAAGGTTAGATCACACACAGAAATGTATATTGTCATCACTCACCCTCTAAGCCTTCTTGCGTTTCTTTCTTCAGTTGAACACAAAAAGTGGAATATTAGCAATCAGACAGTTGACTGTAGCCACTAAATTACATAGAGTTTTGAAAGTCACTTCATGGCTACTATCACTGGTTACCAACAATTGTCAAAACAGTTATGAATGACATCAGGCTGCACTGCAAAAAAAAAAAAAAAAATTCTAAATACAAGAAACAAATGACTGATAGATAGACATTAGATACAAGTCAAGTGCAGTGATATAAATATACTTGGTAAGATTTCTTAAAAAAAGACAACTTACCTAGCCTTTAGCAAAGAGCAAATGGTCTTAAAATGAGTATTATAATGATTATAAGATAATGAGGTTTCCTATTTTGTGTGAAAAGGTCTTAAAACTAGAGTTTTTATTTTTTTTAAGAATTTTATGTAAGAACGGTCTTTAAACCACAGCGGTTCGAACTGTAGTTCTGCCGAGTGACTAAAAAGTGATCAGCATGATGGTAAAAAACTGTACATTTCTAGTGAAACCATTCTTCTGCAATCTTATACCAAAAACGGAAATAAGGGCAGTATTAATAGCTATAAATATGGGAGAGCGTTGATATTATGTGATTGTATTGTATTGCTATATGGAACAATTAAGTGTTGATGTTAAATCAAAAGTAATTCACAAATACTTGAAAATGAGATGATTTAATGACAATAATTCTCTATGGTTACAACTGAATTAATAACAAAATACTGTATAAAATGATAAAATATGTAATGATAAAACATATGGTATAAATTGTACCCAGCTTAAATGTAAAATTAAAGTTACATTTAACTTTAGAAGGAGAGAATCAGAGGGAGGGAGAGAGAGACAAAGAGAGCAGGCCCAAAAGCCTGATTGCAGTAGAGTCAGAGAAGATAGACTCCAGAGAAGGAGAGGAGCAAAGCAGGAGAGAAGCAGGCCAGGAAAAGAGAGGGCAGGAAAAGAGACAGAGCTCGAGTTTACCCCCTATTTTGTATTTTTCTTGACCATGTGACTAAAGCCATTCAAGACATTCAAACTGACCAATCAACATGTGACCACACCATAAAACCCCCAAAGTCCACACAACAGGCCCTGATCTTATCAGTTTCTGCCTTTGTAGTCAGTATGGACCTTCTTGAGTCAAAAAGACATGTTTTGTCATATAAATAAATGCATATGATAATTTAGCCTCTTACATGTAATACCTGTATATATTCTGTCTTAAACTGAGCCAGGGTATTTAAACTGAAACAAAATTATTATTTAAATTAAATCAAGATCACACATATTATTCACAGTATTCTAATTAATTGTATTCTAATTAATACAATTATTACTGGTTGCTTCTCAAAATGTATTGAAGAGTATGAGTGTGATTGAGCATTTTTCTAATGGACACACATAAAGCAAGTTACTGCAGCTAAAAAAAGAATAAGTCTGGATATTGAGCCTTTTTAATAGACACACTTAAAACAAGTTATTACAATTAAATATAAAAGCCTGGTCTTCAATTATGTTTCTAATTGCAATTAAGCAAAATTTGCACCTAACTTTAAGCTTTACTAAGCAAGTAGAACAAGAGACAAATAATCTTAAAACAATCAGATGAATCTTACACAATATAATGTTTAATAATATTCTTAAATCAAGATCAGTGTAAGATTGTATCTCTTGAATAGATAAGGAGTGAGCAAATAATAAAATATTAATATTTTGGAAAACGATTTATGAATGCCCAGCACTTGAGTGAATTATAAGCAGTTTTGCTAACACTCTTTTTTTGTCAGGTAGAACTCTACTCTTTATTCTGATTGGAGCTGCTGCTGGGGCTTTGGTGGTTGTGATGTTGTGTGCCGTTACATATACATGTGTCCGGTAAGTGTATTAATGTGGTCAAGAATTATATGCACAGTGTCCTTGCTTATGTGGACAATCTTATTTTTAAAAAATGTGTATGGCCAATTTAGTTTATGCAATTCATCTACTGTATGCCACATGGACTGTAGGGGAAACTGGAGCACCCAGAGTAAACCCGCTCAAACATGGGGGGAACATGCAAACTTAACACAGCAATGCCTCTTGGCCCAGCCCAGATTCAAATCGATGACCTTCTTTTGTAAGCCCACAGTGATAAACCACGCTGCCTATGCTGTGAATTTAAGCCACTCATTTGTTTTTTTTGTCTGTGTGGGTCAAAGTTTTGGGTTTCTATTAAAGACTGTCAAACGTTCTCTGTCTTTAAATGGCACTTACACGTATGCTTATAATCTGATAATTTTATTTCCACATTTCACATTCGACCAATTTTGAACATTTGTCTTAGTGCTATTAATTTGGTACATAATCATTCAGTGTTGTGTAAAGGATCTATAATATCTAATGCAGGCTGAAACTGGCTCATATTCAGATGTGGATAATTGTTAACTTTTTCATTTAAATGTATTAAGGTTTAATTGAAATGTAAAATGTCTCCTAAAATATCTCTCACCAGAAGGTCAGATAATGTATTATTGGATGTCTACAATAAGGATGCACTATAGATATAGCAAAAATAAGGAACTATTGAACAAGAAAAACACAATAGACATATGGGGATTGGAATGAGTAAAATGTGTTTGTAAAAGAATATCAGAATAATAATTTGCTAATTATACACACACTGCATAGACCATCATAACTCACAGTCCCTGAATCTCACAAGATTTAAACACAAACAGTGCATCCAGAGATATTTTAACAGATCAAACATTCCTAACCTAATATACTGTTGTCCCCTAGATTGTCCACCAAGCTGAAGGTGAGTGTTTTTTTTTCAATATGTGGTCTAGATCTACTAAAGGCTAATATTGAATGATGATGAGAGACTGAGAGTTTTTTTGTTTTCAGGCTCAGACAGAGACAGTAGACACTTATGCTTCTCTTCAGCTCTCTGCTGCTCAAAACTTGGAATATGATACTCTGAACATTAAGAAAAGAGAAGACACAAAATAAAAAACAATGTTCACTTTGATTTCTTTACTCAGTTGTTCTTTCTTGATTAAAAAAATCCAAAAGCAAAGAATTACTTTACATGATTAATTTCACATGATTTAATATCTGAAAAAATTAAATGTACTTTTTGTACATATTTAACTAGATTCAAACGAATATTTAGTTGTTTTAATAATAAACACTTATTTTCACATTCAGACTTGTTTACAGCTGAGTTGTGCTAAGAAATTGAAATGAACAGATCTTAACGTTATGTGTATGCAGTGTATTAATTGTTTAAATAAAATGTTTTTGTAAAATATAATATTATATTTTAATTGCATATATGTACTTATACTGCTTGTTTTTCTCTAGTCTGTATCCATCTGCTTTCTGAAATTAAAGACGATCATCATAAATACACTTTTAAAAGTGTTGTTTTTATAAAAAAAAAAATGCAAAGTGTATATAGTGTTGAAGTCAGAATTATTAGCCCCCCTTTGATTTTTCTTCTTTCCTTTTTTTTGTTTTTAAATATTTTTCCCAAATGATTTTTAACAGAGCAAGAAAGTTTTCACTGTATGTTTAAGAATATTTTTTCTCTTGGAGAAAGTATTATTTGTTTTATTTCTGAAAAATATAAAAGCAGTTTTGAATTTTAAGGTCAAAATAATTTGCCACTTTAGGCTATATTTTTTTTTCCGATATTCTACAGAACAATCCATTGTTATTCAATAACTTGCCTAATTACCCTAACCTGCCTAGTTAACCTAATTAACCTAGGTAAACCTTTAAATGTCACTTTAAGTTGTAGAAGTGTCTTGAAAAATGTCTAGTCAAACATTATTTACTGTCATCACAGCAAAATATGAAATTAATCAGAAATGAGTAATTAAAACTATTATGTTTAGAAACATGTAAAAAAAAAAAAATCTTTGCTGTTGAACAGAAATTGGGGAAAAAATAAACAGGGGGGCGAATAATTCTGACTTCAACTGTATATATACATAGCTTAATTTGTGCTGAAGCAAGCCAGATCCGTATATGTCACCTCGTTTTACCGTTCCCCCTCCTCACACGCACCCCCGCCCTGCTCTTCACTTTCTGAATTATTAGCCCTCCTGTTTTCAACACATTTTAAAACGTAATAATTTTTATTACTAATTTCTATTAACTGATGTCTTTTTTCTTTGTCATGATGGCAGTAAAGGTTTACTAGATATTTATCAAGATACTAGTGTTCAGCTTAAAGTGCAATTTAAAGGCTTAGCTATGGTAATTAGGCAAGTTAGGTTAATTAGGCAAGTCATTGTATAATCCAGTGTTGGATTGTGGCTGGAAGGGCATCCGCTGAATAAAACATATGCTGGGTAAGTTGGCAGTTTATTCCGCTGTGGCGACTGCATGAGTTTTATAACTTTTAAAATAACTTTTTAAACTAATTTTATTTTAAATTTTTTTTGGAAGCTCTCCAGGAAGCATTTGCATTTACATTCCTTTTTTATTAGTTTTTGTTTGTTCAAGCAATAATAAAGTAATAATAGAAAAAACTACAGCAAATATATCATTCAAAATAAACTATATTGACAAGAACTATATTGTCACCACAGTCTTCAGGTGCTAAAAAGAAATGTTGTTCATAATGCTGCGTTTTTGTGTGTGTGTGTGTGTGTGTGTGTGTGTGTGTGTGTGTGTGTGTGTGTGTGTGTGTGTGTGTGTGTGTGTGTGTGTGTGTGTGTGTGTGTGTGTGTGCATGCTTGCGTGCGTGTGTGCTTGTGTGCGTGCGTGCGTGTGTGAGTGTGAATAAGAAGGGAAATGACTTTACCAACCTTTACACATTTATAACCACTTTAACCCACTCTGTCGCAAAAAACGAATGCACAGAATAGAGAAGTCAGTCCTAAGAAAAACTCTTTATCTGTTGTTTGCAGGTTTGTCATTTTGTATCTAAATAATGTTTTAGTGTAGTTTAGTGTCAGTTCTGGCAGGTCATGTTAGTCAAGCTCAACTGATCCACATCAAGAAAACAATATCAGTCACAGCCTTCCCATAATTCCACAGTTTTCCTTCCTTTCTCATCCTCTAGTCCACAGTCAGCATTTCTTTCCTTTAATTCCCTTAATTAATTCCTTTAAAGCGTTTTTGCCCAGAACAGAGGCATATGTTACCATTAGTCCAGACTGTGTGCTTTTTGTCAGTCTTCGATAGCAGAGGTGCTGACAGAAACAAAATTACAATTTTTTTTCTATACAAATTTCTCTACAAAACCACTTCAAACTAATTCATAAACAGTTCTTTAGATCATTCAACAGGGGAATAAAGGGGAGATATGAAATTAAACTTCTATTGTTTCCTATATATTTTTTTTTCTGAATGTAATGTATAAGTTATTGGACACACATTTTTGCATTTTGCTTTCTAAGCATTGTTGATGTCGACACAGGAAGTTCGGTCAGTTTTTAGTGTTAGACTCTTCACATCACACTCCTGCTCAGACTCACATCAGCAGCACTGCAGTTCTTATCATTCAAAATAATTGCTTTAAAACATGTCAATTTTTTCTTGTTATTTCTGAAAAGATCATGGCAACTAACCTGGTTTGACTGTTTTATCATTTCTGGTAAGTAGGAATATTCAGTATGTTGGACATTTTTAATGAATTCATAAATATGCAATATTTTATATTAAACTCAATATATGATACTCATGTAGTTTATACACACTCAAAAATATTTTTTGCTACTGGATCAAACTATCTATTTATAATGAGCTGAATCAACACATTTCTTTTGGGGGGATAACGTAATTGTTTTGTTCAATCAACTTAAATTAGTAAAAAGTTAACTTAATCAATGTGTGCGGGACAGTGAATTGGTAAAATTTTACAGTGTATTATTAAACATGAATTAACGATGAACACAATCTGTTAAACATTACTTGATCTTTGTTAATGTTAACTTACTCATGTTCCAATGCATCTCTGAACAGCTTAATTAGTTAATGTTTACTTACACATATGCTAATGTACAGTATGTGGTAATGAATTAACGTGACTGAATGAATGAACAACACATTTATTCAGGAATTCTGAATCTGTCATTCATTCATTCATTCATTCATTTTTCTTAGGCTTAACCCCTCGTTTATCAATAGGCATCACAGTGGAATGATCCGCCAACTATTCCAGCATATGTTTTACGTATCAGATGCCCTTCTAGTCACAACCCAGTACTGGGAAGTACCCATACAATCACACACAAACTCATACACTGAGGCCAATCTTTCTTTACCCAATTTACTGCATGTTTTTGGATTGGGGAAACGAGCACCTGGAGGAAACCCACACGAATATGAGAAAAACATGCAAACTCCACACAAAAATGCCAACTAGCCCAGCCGAGACTCGAACCAGTGACCTTCTTGCTGTAAGATGACAGTGCTAACCACTGAGCCACTTTACCGCCTACTAAATCTATGTTAGTTTAAAATTACTAATAGAGTAATGTGGTACTGAATGTGTTGTTTAACACAAACAAACAATAAGCAACTGCAGGTTCATCACAATAAAATGCATCTTATTATTCTTTGTCCACTCTTTACTAACCTGAAACCTGAATTTTTATTAAGGCAATCAGAAACCAACACTATTCCAACATTATCTATTGTGTTAAATTCTTTACTAACATGATCACTAATAGTGCTTGTTCATTTTTATCTACTTTTCTTCTTTATCTTTTTGCTTCTTCTTTTACATTTCAAGATGGTAACGACTGGTGAATTTAGCACTGTTATGTAACGTAATAAAGATTCTAAAAGTTTAAGCAATGTGTATTTGTGTAATCACTGCTTTGTAATGAACCCATAGATGTTGGTAATACAACAGTTAATATTGGAATTGTGGTAAGTCATTTTTGTAAAGTGTCTACAAGTAGTCTTAGTAACACATTGGATAATGTTGCAATAGTAAGGTTCATAATTCCCTTCAAAAATGCTGTGTTATTGATAAATTATGTTAGTAAAGAGTCCACAAACTTGAATAATATGCAAGTTGTTTCTGAAGTTTCTACTTTAACATTCCAAAACAGTGTTCATTTAAAACTTATTTGTTGTGACTTTGATCATTAACCTTGTATTTAAATGTATCCTAAGCTTTACCTATTAGCATTAGTATGTAAGTAAGTTAAAATGAACAAAGACTGTGGTGCTGAACCTGTTTTGTTCATTATTTGTTTGTGTTAATTAATCCATTATCTAACACAGTACTATATTTGCAAGTTTACATTAAAAAAAATATTTAATTTGAATAAATGTTTAGTTCAATGTTAGGTCAGGATATTTAATCCATCATTAACAAAGATTACTGTATGTACAAAGTCATTGTTCACTATTAATTCATGTTAACTAATGCAGTAACACATACATCAACATATGTTTAGTTAAGATTCACACACATTAAGTAATGCTTAACAGATGTGTTGTTCATTGTTAAATCATGTTAACTAATGCATTAACATTATCTTAAACAACTGTATTGTCATACCTATACATGTGAAATCACAAGTGTGTTTCTTCACAGGATTGAATGTCTGTTAATGTAGAGATGGGCACTACTGAGAAAATCATTATCTTCTGTTTTCTCTTGCAAGGTATGTTTTTCTTCCTGATTCTGCTAGTAAAACACAACCCATTCAGTGTGATTTTGTTTCAATTAACTATACTTTCACTGTTAAATCAGTGCTTCTGTGAGTCTTATATATATATATAATTATTATACAACAGTTTGACAGCATAATTGTGTAAATAAAAACAAAATCAAACATGAAGAGTCTCAAAAACCCTTTTGTATGAGGAACCACTTTCTTCCGGATTCAAATCATAAGCTGACAGTTGAACAGTTGAGCGTGCATCTTTTAAACTTAAGATCTGTAGTGTCTGCTTTTTGCTGGCTGTATGTGGGCGGAGTAATACACAAAGGGTAAAGAGGCTGTAGGAGTTCTGATATCACACGGCTTTCAGCCAATCAGATTTGAGAGCCAGACAGAACTGTTATATATGTATATACTGTATATATATGATGTATAATTACATATATAATCTTTAAAGGTATATTTTTCACCTTTTTCACCTATTTTTAATTTTTTTTTTATTCAAATCAAAACTCTGCCTTTATTTATTCACTCAGTATTTTTTTCGACTTTGGAAGTTGATAAATGTCAGCAACTTGGATTTTTTAACATGAGGAAAAATTTGCTGTGTTTTATTTGTTTAACAATGATTTGTTTTCTTTTAATGGTTGTATCTTATTGTACTTGCATTATAATCATCTAAATGGGTTTATTCTCAATAAATATTCCTTCTTAGTATTGTTTTCCAGTACACATTTCAAAACATCCTTTATACATTTACTCACAAAGGAGGTCTGTCTTGTTTTTCATTTTCATATTTAATTTACTTAAACTTATGTAAGTAGCTATATTTGCACCCAAAGAAAGTCTGACGACATTCACTATTTTCAGCTCATTAAAGCTGCATTCTAGATCAGCTCAATCTAGCCTGAACTGAATAATGTTGGTTGTGTAATTAATGAAGAATGTGGCAGGATCATCAGTTGTTAGAATTATTGAAAGAGCAGGAAGAAGAGGACAGAAGAGTGTGCAGTGTGCAAGAAAGAGAGAGGATTTGACATTTGTTAAAGTCATTTTTTGGACAGAAAAGAAAAACTGAATTGTCACCTCACTTCATTTCGAGTTTTTAGGTCATTAAATTTGGCTGGCCAAATAAATGTGTCTTGACATAAAAATTATGTGACGTCACAGAAAACCAGACTAAATAATACTAATGGAGAACAGTGACAATCCTTCAGTGAGAATTATTTTCATAATCTAGTGTTTTGGAACAGTTGTTCAAATCTTTTTGGATATTAAGGAAGATTTGTACAAACTGTCCCTTAAAACTTAAGATGCTGCTAATTCCACTTTTTGGGCTCTATTTTGACGGTCCATGCGCAGAGCGCAAAACGCAGGGCGCAAACGCTTTCAGGGCATGTCAGGACGCGTTTTTGCTAATTTAAGGACGGGAAAATCTACCTTGCGCCGTGGCATATGGTCTAAAAGGGTTGAGTTTATTTTCTTAATGAGTTATAGGTGTGTTTTGAGAATAAACCAATTAGAGTCTCATCTCCCATTCCCTTTAAGAGCCAGCTGCATCGCGCCAAGAGCGCATTCGCTATTTACACGACGCAAAGTAAGTCTAAGTGGAAAAAATGAGCATTTCACAAGCAAACAGTTAACAGCTTTTTTAACAGAAAACTGTTAAACAGAGCATCTACTGCGTGAGAATGAGAGATAATGGAACTACTTTCACATTCGTTCTTGGATAGGGAAACCTTTGTGCACAGACATCAATTAGTCTATAAATAAATAATTTCGTTTGTTAGGTGCAAACATTCATTTCAAAACTATTTCTAAATTCAGTTTTAATTTCCAACAAACAAATAAATGAATAATAATAGCAAAATGTGCTCAAAAACCTGAGTTATATCCTAAAACACATGCTGTGCCCCATATGGTCTAAAACCTGACAGGTGGGCAAATCTAAGCTTATTTTTAATAAAACAAATATAAGTATGGATATAATAAATAATACTGCTAATAATAATAACATTATACAAAAGCAAATTGTTATGAATGAACTGAAAAAGCCTCCCGAGATGAAGAAGACATAAAAGCAGTGGTTTTTCATATTTATGTAGGCTAGAAAATAATATGTTTTGTAATATTTTAATCCTTTATATTTATATCCTATATCTATTCTTATTATATCCTATATATATCCTTAATATTTTTTTTTTTTTCATATGTAAAGATATTTGCCTATTGCTCTCTTGTGCGTATTAAGCAGTGCGTAAGCGAGGCGCAACTCTGCGCCGGAGTTTAGACCTGGTTAGTTTTGGTGTAATGAAAAATCTATTATAGTTTCTCAAAATAGCAACGTGCCAGCGGTCCGCCTCAGAACGCCTTCCTTTTTAGACTAGAACGCCTATGGGCGCACAAATGAGCGCTAATGCTTTTGCTATTTAAACAGCGTAGCGCAACGCCTCAAAACGACTCTTGCGCCAAGCTGAAACTACCAAAAGACTATTGCGCCGCGCCTTGCGCCACACTGCGCCGGGTGTATGATAGGGCCCATAGTGTTTGTTATGAATTTACATTTAGAGAGCATTGTCATATTGTGTTCCCTTCAAATGACTTGTTATAGTTTATTGATTAACTGTCACTGTCCTACAGGTGGGATGCTTTTTCGGTACTTTATTTTATTTATTTATTTTTTGTCCAAACTTAAAATAATCTTGGGAAACTAGATACAATATTCATATATCATTTTCTAGTGTAAACTCAATAAATATGGTGACAGTTAATCTGACTACAATAAAATGTAAAGTGTCATGCATTAGTTTTTTTTACTGACTATTTCTCATATACACTGTAAAAAGCAATTAGTTACTTTACTATAAAAAAGTGAGTAAACCTGTCGTCTTAAAAGCAACAAGTTAATTTTACTTTAAAAAAGTCATTAACTTTCAGAAAGCTTTAGTGTTTATTTCTGCATTTATTTAATTGAAATCTTTTTATCATTTGTGTTGTAGGTGTTTGCTGTAAAGATTTCAACATCAGTTTGCCAAAGAAGATTCAAGCTCTCAGTGGATCCTGTGTGATTATAAATTGCAGATTTGATATTAATGAAACATATGATAAAGACCTCACTGAGAGAGCTGCTGGAGTCTGGTATAAAGACAAACATGATACAGGCAGCAGCCCAGTGTTTAACTCTAGTGCATCAATGCAGAACTCTTTTATTAAAGGGAATATAACTGGAGAATTATTAGACAAGGACTGTACCACTGTCTTTTATTATGTCACATCAATTCACAGTGGTCAGTATTTCTTCAGAATTGAGGGTGAACGTAAACTGAAATGGACCTTTGCAAAAAGCAACGTTTCAGTACAGGTGATCGGTGAGTGACTTCATAATTACTTTAAATTAGTGTAAATTGTCTCGTTATCTGTAATGTATAGAGAAAAAAAACTTTTGACTTCATAAGTAGTAAGTTCTCTGATAAATATTGCATTTTGTTGTGGAAGAAACAGTTGTTCATTGTGTTTGACACTGTAGACCTTTAATTATGCAGAATTTCATGTCTATTAAAGACCAATCTGTGTGTTTCAGAGTCTCCGGTGAATCCTCAAGTTGTGCTGTATGTGAATGAGCAGGAGCTGCAGGGTCAGCAGGAGGTGTTGGAGGGCAGATCTGTGAGTCTGCGCTGCTCTGCTGAGACTCTCTGCTCTTCTCCTCCAGCAACTCTCACATGGAGCTCCACTGCCAGAATCCTCCTCAGTGAGAGCAGCAAACTACAGGAGCTCATCATCTCTGATCTGAACTTCACAGCTGCTCAGCGGCACAACAGAGTCACTTTCACCTGCTCTATAAGCTACCAGCTGCAGGACAACAACAGAACAGCTCACAGCAGCATCACATTACATGTGCAATGTAGGACTTTTACTGCCGTCTCTTCTCCTCCATAAGACACTCATAAATCTAGTGGTTTAATATCATTCTCTCTCTCTCTTTTAGATACTCCTCAGATCTCAAACTCCAGCTGTTCCAGTACTAATGTAACTGTGTGTTTCTGTGAGGTTGATGGGAATCCCTCTCCTGAAGTGCAGTGGCATCTGTCTGGACATCCCGTCTCAAACTCTTCAAACACGTTCATCAGTGAAGAGCGAATGAGCAACACAAGCTTGAGGAGCTTCATCTCTCTAGATCACTCTCTCACACACACAAACACTCTGCTGTGTGTCAGTAAAAACACTCATGGCACATCAACTCAACTGTTTCATTTGGACTTGGTCATTCAAAAAGAAAGTAAGTCTCAGTTTTCAGTTTTCTTTATTTGTCTGCTTTGATAAAATAAATTCAGTTGATAAATATAATCATTATATGACAAGTCAACAGCTTCAACTGCTTTGCACACAAGTTTCTGTTCTGAGATTGGTTTTAATAGAATCTATCTTTGTCTTAAGTTGCAATGCTGATGCTAATAATATTTTTCAACAGTGTTTCTCTGCACTTTTCAGTCAGGATAATTTTATTGTTTAAATCACTCAACATGAAAATTGTCATGACTTGTTGAGTTTCTTTCTTCAGTAACACACACACAAAAATAGTAATGTTGGAAATCAGACAGTTGACAGTTGCCATTGAATAGCATTGAGTTTTGTTTTCTTTGAGTCAGTGTCTACTATAACTGTCTGTTGTCCAACATTTGTCAAAACTGTTCGTTTTTTTATTTAATAGAAAAAAAACCTGTACAAACTTAACAAAATAACAAAAAAATCTAAATATGAGAAATAAATTAATGATTTAAAGGGATACAGACTAGAAAGAAATCAAATTATCTGCCAGTGCAGAGATAATTATAGTTGATAGGATTCCTTGAAATAAGAAAATGTATCTAGGCTTTAGTAAAAACAATGTCTTAAAACAGGTGTTGTAATAAAACTGTATAATTTCCTTATTTTGTGTGAAAAAGTCTTAAATCTAGAATTAAACAGGAGAATTACTTTAGGAATTGTCATTATATATTATGTCTTAAAATTAGCTAAAGCATTTAAACTTAGAACAACATTATTTTATGCATTAAATCAAGATCATACATACAAGCATATTGTCCACAATCATTTTATTCAAATTAAGACACAACAGTGGTTAAAATGCGAAATTATTACATGTTTTTGGCTTGACATAAGATCGTAACTTTTAACTAGATAAAGCCTTTTTTCGCTGTGCGTAAATGATAAAGAATATTAATATTTTGGTAAACTAAATTTGTCTTTAATACTGTCCAGCACTTGAGAAATTCAATTAGTGAATTTAAACACATTTTTTTTTTCTTTTTTCTAGTCTCAAATCTGTTCCTTATTCTGATTGGAGCTGCTGCTGGGGCTTTTGCGATTGTGATGTTGTGTGGTGTTACATATACGTGTGTCCGGTAAGTGTATTAATGTCAATAAGAATATTATACACAATGTCCTTGCTTATCCTTGTCTCGCACCATTAGTGTATTCATAACTTAATGTAGAATGAGCAAGAATAAAAGGTTAAATATTCCTCTTAAAATTATTAAAGGGAAAACCTGCTGCATCTTTTTAGATTAATGTGATTTAAAAAAATAATTAACCTGTATAATTATGACTATATTATCACACACCGTTATAGATCCTCTTGTTTGTTCTATCAGACTGGTTATTTAAAAGAATGAAGAGCAGTTGCCAGTTGTTCTGTAATATCAATCACATACAAAGACATCAATTGGTCATATATTTTTATGAGTGACTTTTTGCCTCTGGCTTTACTCAAATAAAATATGAAATATTTTAACATGTACTGTATGTATTTTGTCATTAGAAAAAACAATGGGAAACTTCAGCCGACTGACCAAGGAAAGGAAAGTGTTAATAATGTAGATGAAGTGAGTTACAACAAACACATAAAAACATACAAACGCTTAATTCATAAACACAACACATTTAAAAAATCATGAAGTTGCAAATAAACCTAAATAAATTATTTACCAACCTGACTAGTTATTATACACTACATGATTGCTAAACAAAGCTTTGAAGCATTGATTCAACCTTGTCAATCCCTTCTACTTTTTCATAGGAGAATCAAGATGACTCTGTTGATGCAAATAACATCATGATGTCATCTGCTGGAGCCACTACAGGAAATCAAGAGTCCATTATTTATTCCTCCATTGACTTCTCAAATTCTAAATCAAGGTCCCTGGAGGTGGAGAGCGTCTCTTGTCTTCATGTTGAATATGCAGTGGTCCTGCGCGGTTCTGGAGGAACAGCCGGCGCAGAGAGTTCAGTGAGAGAGTCTACAAGATCAACGGAAGCACAGGTGATTGTGAGAGCAGATGAGCTTACTAAACAAACAAAGTCAAAACAACCAGAGGAAGAGCTGTTTGAAGAAGACTCTCAGCTCTATGCAAAGGTTCATAAACGCCATAATCCATAGAGAACATCAGCATGACTGTGTATCAGCAGGAAAACATTCTGAATTGTTTTAGAGTTTTGGCCTTGACTATTTCATAAAATTCAGGTCTTTTTTTCTTTTCTTATTCATCTCTATATGACACAATGAATTTATTTGAGGTAGATTTGTATATGTATATAATCTATGCATTTAAAAAGTGAAGCATGTAAACAGATTTTTATGTAAATATCTCATAAATGTTTATCAAAGGATGTATTGTTTAATTGTAGGAAAGAGATATTCTGAACTGTAAAGTCAGCATGTCATGCAAAGTTAGGGATTACTGTAATCTTTAATCTCACATAACCAGATGTACATATTATATTCAAAACACTGTAAAAAGTCTTGCTGCCTTAAATGTTTAGTTGAATCAAATTAACTTTTCTTGTCATTTCAACTTACGTAAACCAAACTTACTATAATATTAAGCTAAACTTTGAATAGCTTAAAGATTTAGTTGAAACCTGATTAACCTATTAAAATAAGTTAATTTAACATAAAAAACATTTGTTATCATGACTTTTTGCTGTATCAGTTTTTACAGTGCATTGTGCCAGTGGCTTGTGTAGCTTTTGCAAGTTTTCAGTTAGCTAAAATCCAAATATTTCTCTTGCAGTATTCTTGCTGTTGTTATTTTAGTTTTAAGTTTGCTTTTGTGAGGAAAATGTGCAGCTTAAATGTGAGGGTAATACATAGCTTTCAGTTCCTTGTATGTATTCTCTTTTTATTGCTACACTCAAATATTGTAAATATTCCAAGAGAAGTTTATGAAAAACTTATGCAATAAATGATAACCCTTAATTTGTTACCTAATGTTTTGAAACAATTATCTTGTCTCAACACAATAATCAGTTGAAAATATAACATTTCATGGCAAAAAATGACAAAACACTTGCCCAAAATCTAACAACAAGACAAAAAGGGCACATTTTATTTTATTTTACAGTACACTAAGTAAAGTGTACATATAGAATGTTTCTTTTTTTTTTGCACATTCTTCTCTCTTAGACTGAGAATATGAGCCAAAACGAAATAATTAAGATTGCTTTAAAAATTCATTTATAATGGGTGAAGAGGGAAAAAAAATAAACATAAATGATTAATTAAAAACCTGTTTCATGCCTCTACCATAACAAAGCTAATCAGATTAAGTATCAACAGATAATTCAAGCTCAGTGTTATAATTGTTTAACAGAAATAAATCAGTAACTACATATTCCTATCCAAAGATGCAAATTTTGAAATCTTCAAAGCTGTTTGCGTTTTCATGATAATCTGGTGCCAAATATCAAAATAAAAAAATGGAATTTGCTGCAGTTGGAGAATGTGGGCATTTTTTAAAAAACAACGAATAACCTATAAGGTGAAACTAAAACACAATCAAAGCACACCACTTTAATGAAGGACTTTAGCTGAGGCATTTTAGAATGACCAAAAAACATTTGAAATATTTTACAATGTGGTCTGTAAGCTGGTTTGTCCATTAAAGTCTCCAATAGCAGAAATCCAGATCTTGTGATTCAGATAAACAAAATATGACTGATCTTCAACTGAGACCCGTGAATCAGGAAGTTTATTGGCCACCCTTTTTTTCACATTTTTTACTTTTGGTGAGTCTCACACTTCTTTTATTTTCCTATATACACTTATTTAGAGATGCTGTTCGGTTTGTTGATGGTAAAACTGCACTTGATTAAAGTCGGTACATACTGTAACAATTTGTGTATGTTAATACATTTGTGTTTTTACACAGGACTGAGCTGATGTGAATGAAGAAATGGAAATGGTATAGAAAATCCTCTGTTTTCCTCTTACAAGGTGAGGTTACACATCTAATTTTAACAATAAAACGGACATGTTTACATGACATCTATTACTGATGAGTCATTTCCACACAAAACAAATACTGAAAAAGTTATTTTAAGTTATTTTAAACCATAATTAAAGGTTTTAAAAGTTCTTCAGGAAACACAGACACTGAAGCATTTGTTTCTTTTTTGAAGCAAATTAATTTTTTTTAAATAAAAAACCCTGCAAATATACTATTGAAAATAAACAATATTGATAAGAACTATATTGTCACCATGGTCTTCAAGTGCTAAAAAGTATGTTGTTCATAATGCTGTCTTTTCTTTGTGTATTAGTGAGGAAGTGACTTTACACAATTATAACCACTTTAACCTACACTAGTATATAAAAAACGAATGCACAGAATAGAGAAGTCAGTCCTGAGAAAAAGCTCTTTTATCTGTTGTTTGCAGGTTTGTCATTTTGTATCTAAATAATGTTTTAGTGTAGTTTAGCATCACTTCTGGCTGATCATGTTAGTCAAGCTCAACTGATCCACATCAAAAAAACAATATCAGTCACAGCCTTCCCATAATCTCACACTTTCTCTCTGTACTCACCCTCTAGTCCAAGGTCAGCATTTATATTAATGTCACTGTAATGAAGAAGAACACTGATGTATTTCAGATATCCCTAATGTTGATTTAATTCTGATCATGTGAGGTTATACTGCAACTTTTTTCCCTTAATTCCCTTAATTAATCCCTTAAAAAAAGATATTTTCCAGAATTTTAGCATCAGTCTATACTGTGCTTTTTGTCAGTCTTTGATAGCAGAAGTGCTGACAGAACCAAAACTAAAATTTATTTTCTACTCAAATTTTAAAATCACTTTTAGCAGACTCTTAAACAATGTCCATTCTTCAGATCATTCAACGAGAGAATAAAGGAGAGATATGAAATTAAACTTCTTTTATTTCCTTAATAAATTTTCTAAATGTAATGTATAAGTTATTGTACAAACATGTTTACCTTTTGCTTTCTAAACATTGTTGATGTTCAGTCAGTATTTAGAGTTTGAGGTTCTGTTCACATCACACACATGCTCAGCCTCACATCAGCAGCAGGCAGTTCATGTCATTTACAATTATTACTTTAAACATGACAATTTTTTATTTCTTAAAAGATCTTGGAAACTAACTTTGACTCTTTTATTATTTCTGGTAAGTAATAATATTCCATATGTTCGATTTTTTCTTAAGAATTCATAAATATGGCATATTTTACATATTAAGCTTAATATTCTCATGTAGATTTTCTTGTTGTTTATACATTGAAAACCACAACATATGTTAAGCTTTATTTTTGAAAACGTTAACTTATTTTGTTTTTGTATTTATCTTTTGTATGTTTTAACATGGTAAAGAATAGCGAAATGTATCACTGTTGTGTAATGTAATAAAGGTTCTTAAGTTCAAGCGATGCATTTTTATAATCACTGCATTGTAATGAACCCATAGATGTTGGTAACACATCAGTTAGTATTGGTATTGGTTTAAGTTATGTTAGTAAAGTGTCACATGTTATACACTTAACTTAATATTGTACAAAATAGTGGACACTTTACAATAAGGTTCATAATTCCTATCACAAATGCTTTGTTAATGATAAACCATGTTAGTACACAAATTTAATAACATACAAGTAGAATCTGATGTTTCCACTTTAACATTTTAAAACAGTGTTTATTTAAAAGTTCTTTGTTTCGACTTTGATCAGGAACCTTGAATTATATAAATGTATCCTAAACTTTACCAGTTAGAGTGCATTAATATACAGTATGAGTAAGTTAAAATGAACAAAGATTCTGTAGTGCTGAACCTGATTAAATTTTCATTATTTGCTTGTGTTAATTAATGCATTATCTAACACATTACTATATTTGCACGTTTAACAAAAATTTCATTTTAATAAATGTTTATTGTTAGGTCAGGATATTTAATCTATTATCAACAAAGATTATGTGCAATGACGTCATTAGCAACATGATCTATTGGTGAACAATGCTTTATCTTTGTTATACAACGCTTTTGCTTTACAAATAAATATATGTTTAGTTTAGATTCACAAATGTTAAGTAATGCTTAACAGATCTGTTGCTTATTGTTAAATCATGTTTACAAATGCATTAACTAATGTTAACTAGTAAAAGCTTAAGTGTTACCTACTGTATACACTTTTGATGACTTTTGAAATAAGGTGACCAAGCTGTTTGATCGGTCAGGTCAGGGGGATGAGGCGGCTTTCCTTTTAGCCCAGCTCAGTCAGAACAGGTACTCAGGGATTGACTACTCTACCCAATTCAGGACACAGGCAGTGGCCTGCGCTTGGAATGAAGCAGCTCTTCAAGCAAGGTTTCGGGACGGTCTGGATGACGAGATCCAGGACAAGATTGCCACCCATGATCTCCCTCATGATTTTGCCACCCTGGTTGACCTTGTTCTTCGTGTTGAGGGTCGCCTTCTTCGCTGTCAAAATTGGTGAGCGACCTGTTCGTCCTGGAAGGCTGAAGAGGGTGTCTCCACACTCTATCAACCACTCCTGAACAGGAACCAATGCAGTTGGGACATCTGCGACTGACTACTCAGGAAAAATTACATTGGCTGGCTAAGGCGTATGCCTGAACTATGGGAAACCGGGTCATCAGGCTTTTTGGTGTCCTTTAAAATCACCAGCTTACCAATAATACGGGGGATCCTGGTGTGCACGTTTCCTTTCTCTGACACCACCACATATGGTACCTTACTGCCAGCCTCTCTTCAGTGTGGAGATGTTGTCCTTTCGTGCTCTGCCCTAATCGACACCAGAGCAGAGGGCAACTTTATAGACAGTCCCACTGTTGAGCCCTGGAGCATTCCTGCTATCCCTCTTTCCTCCCCTATCACTGTCCTCTCCCTGAATGGTCTTACCATCACCTCCATCACTCGTTTCACTCCTTCTGTTAGTTTAATTATTTCTGGCAATCACCATGAGGTTATTAATCTGTATTCATTTGATTCCCCAAGTGCTCCCGTGGTATTGGAGCACCCGTGGTTGATCAAACACAATCCTCACGTTGGTTGGGCAGCTAATTCTGTGTTGTCTTGTAGTCCGTCTTGTCTTACTATGTGTCTGGGTGTTGCCCCGTGTTCTGGTTCTGTTTCCTTTATATTGCAGGTCTAAGCTGTAGATCTCTCCGGACTCCTATCGGAATACCATGATCTGCGTTGGGTCTTCAGCAAGTGCGTTTCGTTCCTGGGACATATAGTCTCGACGGAGACTTTTCACGTGGCTAAAATCGATGATGAGTGCCATTCACATTCCAGGTGAGCTCAAGCATGCAGCCAATGCACCCTCATGGCAGCTAGCATTCTCAGAAGAATGGAGACTCCACTCTAGTACAGACAAGCTGATATAGGAGCAGCTGATATAGAGAAGCCCGGGTCGCCCCTCATGCTTCTCCCGAAAGCTCCCATTGCCAGTTGTTATACTCCCTGACCAAGGCCCCCCTCAGCATGCATCCGCTTGCTCACAGCTGGCCCCCATGCATGCACAAATATGCATTTTTCCCCGTGAGCCCACTCGGACAAACACTGTGCAAAGTCTGGGAGTACAAGGAGCAGGTCTTGTTAGTTGCGGCTCACTGGCCCAACCAGACCTGGGTTTCTGAACTCTGACACTATTTTCTCCAGAAGTTTAAAATATTTTTTTTTACCCTTTTTTGTATCCATTTAAAAACTGTTGGTCATCTTTAATAAAAACAAGGAATCTAGTTAAACTGCTAGACTACAGAGACTGAGAGTTTACCAAATGAAGCCTGAAAATAAGATATGTCATTTGATTAGTAAATGATGGCAAACTGATTGATAGCAATCACACCCAACTTTGCACAAAATGATGTTCAGCAACAATTGGACAAACTGAAGATAAATCACATACATAGTTAGTTTGATCTTAAAATATTCTTTTAAATAAATATTTAAAAACATCAGTTTATCAGTATAGCATTGCAACCGGATACGGTTATTTTATAGTAATTATGATGATGACGAAAGTTAATTCACACTCAATGTTATACTGGTTGGAAAGAAATAAAACATGGCTTCTCATACTGTAAATAACTTCTATTTTCTAACATTATTCAGTTAGTAGGTCAATGAACGCTAGGGGGCGTTAGCTAATATGAATAAATATCCCCTGCTGTCTGGGGTATTTGTAAGGCTGAGAATAAAGTTTGACAAATAAAGTCTAAAAGCTCAACCTTTAAATAACATATAGGAAGTTTATGCTTGTGCAGTACATTTAAAATGTGCATCTTCAAATATTTGCACTTGTTTTCTGACAGTAAACATAAGTAAGTAGAAAAACATTGAGCCTCCAAAGAACCAACAGAATCAATTTAATACTAGTGTTTAAACACATACTCATATACTCAGTGAGTTTATTGTTTTAGTCATTGTTTATGCAGCACACATTTACTTGGATTCATTAATATGGAATATGATAAGGTTAATATTTACCAATGAATCTTGAAATTGATTTGTAGCGATTTTTTGACTCCTCTGATATTTGGTAAGTCTTGCAATCTTGTTTTCCTGTAGATATATGTATTTTCTTTAATGTTAACCAACATGAATAAATATTGTTGTAAAAGTATTTTTTCATTGTTTGTTCATGTTAGTGGATACATTAACATTATCTATTATTTAGTATTTAACATTAACTAATACAACCTTGTCGTAAAGTGTTACCAATATTTACGTAAAATGTTAAACTTGTATTTTAAACAATAATTACTGTAGAAATTTGTGGATGTAAATATGTGTGTGTGTGTGTGTGTGTGTGTGTGTGTGTGTGTGTGTGTGTGTGTGTGTGCGTGCGTGCGTGCGTGTGTGTGTTTCTCTCACAGGACTGAGCTGATGTTAATGAAAGACATTCTGTTTTCCCCTACAAGGTGTGGTTTCATTTCTCCTCTTCACATCTAATTTTATTAACTAAACTGACATGTTTATATATGACATGTCTATAAGAGATCCGTCGTTCCAACACATTTTAAATGCAAAAATTGTATATACAGTTTTTAGTAATTATAAAATATAATAATTTCATAATTATTGCCCCCTGTTTGAATTTTCTTTATTTTTAAAAATATTTTCAAGCGATGTTGAACATAGCAAGGAAATAAAAAAAAAACTGTTTTAAGGTCAAAATTATTAGCCTCTTTAAGCAATATTTCTTTTTCGAGAGTTTACAGAACAAACAATCGTTATACAATAACTTGCCTAATTACCCTAACCTGACTAGTTAACCTAATTAACCTAGTTAAACCTTTAAATGTCACTTTAAACTGTATAGAAGTGTTTTGAAAAGTCAAATATTATTTACTGTCATCATGGCAAAGATAAAATAAATCAGTTGTTAGAAATGAGTTATTTAAACTATTATGTAAATGTGTTCAAAAATATTCTCTCCGTTAAACAGAAATTGGGTAAAAAATAAAAAGGAGGGCTAATAATTTAAGGGGGCTAATAATTCTGACTTCAACTGTATAAGTACAAATAATTCATAAGTTGTAGGGAACACTATGAGAAGTCCTCAAGCATTCCACACTTTAAGCAAAGCATTTGTTTTAAATGAAAAAGATATATAATTTAAAATGAACACAAACTAAATTGGCGACTTGGTTTAAAGGAACCTTCTTCACACATCTAAAAGACTCTTTAACATGCACTAGCTTAGCAAAAAATAATCCACTAAAGAGAGAAGTCAGTTCTAAGAAAATTTGTATCATTTGTTAGAAGGTGCTACTTGCTTTATCATTTTGTATTTAATTATAATGTTTTAAGAACACCTTATACTACATTGATTCAATAAGTTGAATTTGTCAAACTCAAGAGGAAATTCAAGCGCATGGGATAAGTCTCTGAAATAATATTTAATAACAAAAGGGAAATCAAGCAGTCAGATAGTCAGACTTATTCAGGGTGACGCAGAGCAGAAAAAAAAAAAAACGGAACAAAGATGCAGGTGAACAGATATAGGGCTTCCACAAAACAAGACTACAAATACACACTGCAGGCAGAGCAGAGGTAAACAGATGCACTACATCAAATGCAGGGACAGGTAAATATGAGGGGAGACAGGACAGACACAGTTCACACACATGTAGCTTGGGACATAAGAACAATTATCAAACACTAAGCTAAAGAACAGAGAAATTTTAAAAATTCATTCAGTTTCTTTTCGGCTAAGTCCCTTTATTAATTCTGGAATGAACTGCCAACTTATCCACCATATGTTTTGCGCAGCTGATGCCCTTACAGCTGCAACCCATCACTGGGAAACATCCACACACACTAATTCACATACATACACTATGGACAATTTAGCCCACCCAATTCATCAACTACCACATGTCTTTGGACTTGTGGGGTAAACCGAAGCACTTAGAGGAAACCCACGTAAACACGGAGAGAACATGCAAACTCCACAAAGAAATGCCCACTGTCCCAGCCAAGGCTTAAACCAGCGACCTTCTTGCTGTGAGGCGTTCGTGCTACCCACTGCACGACTGTGCAGCCAAAAAGGTTTTATATGCTTATTTATTGTTTCAGAAAATATTGCTAGAGTCAAAAGGTCCTTATTGGCCATACAGTATTTGGCACGGTTAATACTATAATGAGCTTAGCTCTGACAGCACTCTCTTAAAATACAAATAAACATACTATACCTTACATCTTACATTTTGCATTCTGATGAGCTGTAAAGCAATGCTGATGTAGTTATTGCTTGATAATGTTTAAAAAAACAAACAAACTGGTCGCAGGCTTTTACTTTAGCATCTCATGTCTGATCATTTAATGTGTATTGTTTTCTTTCTTTAGTTTGTTTCTCTGGTGTATTTTTTTTTAACAGATTTAATAGAGAATTGGCCATGTAACCCTAGATGTGTCCACATTGTATGCTGTGTATCATTTAATTTTCTTTCACCAATGCACTATGTAACGAATTTGTGATTTTTATTTATTAATTTATTTTGGGGGAATTAAGATCCAGAGTGGCACAGTGGCTGACTGGTTAGCTCTGTCCCCCCACAGCAAGAAGATCGCTGGTTCGTGTCCTGGCTGGGCCAGTTGACATTTCTGTGTGGAGTTTGCATGTTCTCCCCATGTTTGTGTGGGTTTTTTCTGGGTGCTTTGCTTTCCTTTACAGTCCAAAGACATGAGCTGTAGGTCAATTGGGTAAACTACAGTATATTAGCCGTAGTGAATAAATGTGTGTGTGAATGAAAGAGTGTATGAGTGTTTCCAGGTTAGAAGGACATATGTCACATAAAATTAATTGCAGGTTCATTCTGCTGTGGTGACCCCTGATAATTCAGTGACTAAGGCAAAGGTTAGTGAGTGAGTGAATTGAGATGCTATACATCTCTTCAGTGACAAGTCTAATTCGTCATTGACAATCTACATGGCTATGAGCCGATATTCGCCAATATAAGTCACCATGTCAGAATAAGCACCTCTCCACTAGTGGCGTGGTCCAATCCCCACCATGCTTTTCCATTACAACGGGAATTCCGCGCTCAGTCCCGCCGACAATGCTATAATTCCACTGCTTTGTGTTGTGTCAATTTTAGGGCTATCAAGCCTGTTCTTCCCTCGTGCTGCTTGCAAATTGGCCAGGTAAAGACTATTTACTTATCATAAATGCTTTGTTAAATTCAATCAAATTTAATTAATCTTTATTTCTATAGTGTTATTTCTCAGAACTTCAGATTCAGGGGCCTAAGGAAGAAATGACTAGGAATAACATAAAAACAACTGTGTTTATGACCTTACATAACAAATAGATTAATACAATAAGGTAACATCAGTTTGCAACATCAAGCAGCATAATGGGCTGTTTTAACATCTAAAATCTATGGAAGTGAATGGGACTAGAATGAAATAAACACTAATGCAGCTTAACAACTGTATTAAGGAGGGCAAGGCAGGCAAGATCATAGGTGATAATAATGTATGATTGGATGTATACAGTACATCCTGTAATGTAGTACTTTACAATTGTGTTAAAGCAACTTAACATCTAGATACATTTTAAATTAATTTATCCCTAAATTAAGCTAAACGTTTTGCATTTCTGAATGTACTGAATAGGTTCTGAAAAAAAACACTTGTGCTTTGAAAGGTTATACATAGTTGGCATCGACACAGGAAGTTCAGTCAGTATTTAGTATTTGTGTTCACACCACAGTCCTGCAAGCCTCACATCAGCAGCAGTGCAGTTCTAACCATCCACAATTTTTTTTTTTTTCTGAAAAGGTTTTTGCAACCACACTGTCTTATCATTTCTGGTAAGCAATGTTACTTTAGTTTTGCATTTTTATATTATTTTTTAATTTTGATACTATTTTTGATTAATGTTTAGTTAGTTTTAATTAATTTGTTTTGTAAACACATTTCTGTTTAGTTTTTATATATTAATGTTTAGTTTGTAGTAATTATAGTTCAACTGAGTTAACAGTACACATTCAGTGTAGAATAAAGCAAAGTTTAACGTTTGCACGGTTTACATTAAAACTTGTGCAAACCTCTTAATGAAAAAAAATAAATTAATAATTTATAACAAACAATAAAGAATATTGTTAATAATAAATTAATCATAAATACTGAACCCAAAACCACACAAATGCAACTTAAATGAAAAAAAGTCTTCACATCAAAGATTATATATGTAGTTAGGCATAATAAAAAATTTTTTTTGCAATCTGAAGAAAAGTTACAACATCTGTTTTATGTTTATATAGTAAAGTTTTTTTGTGTACACATCGTCATGCACTTGGTTGATGTGTTTGTCTGTAAAAGCACATCGACAGGGACTTTTATAAACAGGGACAGGTCAGATTGAGCCACAGAATGAGAGCTTTTAATTCTATTGTAATTTTTGCTAATTGTTATTTTTATTTCAGTGTTTTTCAGTAACTGTTGTTGGTTAAAGTTGCTTTAGTTTTTTATTTATTATATATATTTTAATTCAGTTAATGAATGTC
The DNA here is from genome assembly GCF_052040795.2 of Danio rerio. Lineage (NCBI taxonomy): Eukaryota > Metazoa > Chordata > Actinopteri > Cypriniformes > Danionidae > Danio > Danio rerio. Next base: position 21,164,076 of record NC_141024.2, read on the forward strand.
TAGTAACATTTATAGTTTGTATAGTTTTAATATCAGTTTTAGTTTTAACTTATTGAAAATAACGTTGCTTGGTAAGTCAGTATCTTTACTGTGTTAAGTCAGTATTTTTACTTTGTTAAGCTGTAATTAATTTTAATTAATTCCTAGATTTGCCAAAAATGGCATGTTTTGTATATCATACTTAGAATGAGACTCTTATGTGATTTTTCAGTGTGTGATTCAGTATGTGATAGTTACATTACTATTATACATACAAGTTTGTAAACACAAGTGTGTTTCTCCACAGGACTGAGTGTGTTAATGAAGACATGGACACTGCTGACAAAATCATTACCTTCTGTTTTCTCTTACAAGGTTTATTTGTTTGGTTTTTCTTCCTCATTCACTAGAGTGTAAAAAATATCTATTAGTTAACAGTTTATGTATTTTGTGATTCACAAGTGTTCTCCATTTACTTACGGTTGTGAATTGTGTTATGGGAAGTTGATCTCTGCTCTGTCAACTTTTGATGTTAAAAATTCAACTCTACAGTGACTTTTAATGAAACCTTAGTATACTCCTGCGGAAATTGCAATACAACTATACAACACTATTATAAAATAAACAAGACAATGTATCACTTTAAAGTCACTTTTTTGAATTTGAAGAAAGGTCCCAAAATGCAATTCAAAAGTAGGAAAATACAAACATGAATCACAAAATAGGGAAAATTGCTCATTTATGGATATTTTTGCAGCGCACATAAATCTAGTAAAGTGTAACTTGTTTAGTGTAATTAAAACCACTTGTAAATGAAAAAAAAAAGTTAATTAAAAATTTGTATTCACTTTTTATATACTTCAAGGCTTGTAATTGTAATTACTTCAAGGCTTTTAATCTAAAAGGTTTTAAATTAAAGCAGTCTTAAAATCTACAAGATTAATTGGTGCATATAGTGAAAAAACAATAAATATTTTTGTGGGAAAAATAGGCAAATTGCTTGCAGAATTATCTACCTTTAAATGTGTAATTTTTACCATTATACTATTTGTTTAACAATGGTTTGTTTTCTCTTTTATTTGCATCTTATTGTAATTATTTTACTATAATCTCAAAGAGACAATACAATTTTAGTGAATCAGCAGGACTAGATATTTTTAGTAATGTGGTCTGTAAAGTTTCAGCTGATCATTATATTTGTGGTAGAGAAAACGTAGACTACAGTATAGTTGTTTTATTATTGAAGAATGTGGTGAAGTTATTGGTTGCTGAGCAGGAAGAAGAGGATGGCAGAGTAGAGAGAAACACTTTTTAAAGAGTACGCAAAAGAAAGAGAGGGTTCATTTTTTTTAATGGTATATCCATTTAGAAAAGTAATCAACATTAAATCATCGGCTTGTTTCTTTTTTTATTCATTTATTAGAAAATAAGACTTTTAAACTAACTAAATTTGACTTTCCAAAAAACTATACAACACTACGAATTATGAGATCACAGAGAAAACCATGGAAAATGCAGATGAAAGCATTACTTTATACAGTGTGATTAGAGGATACAGTGAGGATTATTTCAATACTATTGTAGTGTTGGGGAACAGAGTTGTTCAAAATCATTTTTTATGAATAAAGTATTAACAGGCATCTGTAAAATTTATATTTTTAATACAAATACATGAAACTGTATGGTGCCATACATTTAAGTTTATTTGTTTTTGACTACTTCCCATATATAAAATTGTGTTTATGGCAGATGTCATTGTCAATATTGTTTTATTTTATATGTTCAACATAATTAAATAAATAATTGCATCGTGAAATTTGATTAATTGTTTTTTTGTTTTGTTTTTAACCAAAGGTAATGTGCTGGTGTATCTAAAAGCTTCAGTGTTTGTTTCTGCTTGAATTTGACATCTTTTGATTACATGTGTTGTAGGTGTTTGCTGTAGAGATTTCAACATCAGTTTGCCAGAGAAGATTCAAGCTCTCAGTGGATCCTGTGTGGTTATAAAATGCAGATTTGACATTAATGACACATATGATAAAAACCTCACTGAGAGAGCTGCTGGATACTGGTTTAAAAGTGGGACTAATGTGGACAAAAATCTAATATTTAACTCTAGTGAATCAATGCAGAACTTATTTATTAAAGGGAAAATAACTGGAAAATTAACAGACAAGGACTGTACCACTGTCTTTTATGAGGTCACATCAATTCACAGTGGTCAGTATATGTTTAGGATTGAGGGTGAAGGTGGACTGAAATGGACCTACAACAAAACCAATGTTTCACTAGATGTGATTGGTGAGTGAATTCATGACTGTTTATATATTAGTGTATATTCTCATTATTCGAATTGTATGTAATGGAACACTAGGGACTTTGCTAAGTACGCATTTCTCTAACAAAAATTGTATATTATTGCTGAAAAAAAATGTTGGGTTTTTGTTTTGCATTTGATATTGTAGACCTTTAAATATACACTTTTTCATGTCTATTAAAGACCAATCTGTGTGTGTTTCAGAGTCTCCGATGAATCCGCGAGTTGTGTTGTATGTGGATAAGCAGGAGCTGCAGGGTCAGCAGGAGGTGTTGGAGGGCAGATCTGTGAGTCTGCGCTGCTCTGCTGAGACTCTCTGCTCTTCTCCTCCAGCAACTCTCACATGGAGCTCCACTGCCAGAATCCTCCTCAGTGAGAGCAGCAAACTACAGGAGCTCATCAACTCTGATCTGAACTTCACTGCTGCTCGGCGGCACCACAGAGTCACTTTCACCTGCTCTATAAGCTACCAGCTGCAGGACAACAACAGAACAGCTCACAGCAGCATCACATTACATGTGCAGTGTAGGACTTTTACTGCCATCTGTTCTGTTCTCCTCCATAATACACTCATAAATCTCTTTAATGTCATTCTCTTTCTTTTTCAGATGCTCCTCAGATCCTAAACTCCAGCTGTAACATTGGGAATGTAACTGTGTGTTTCTGCGAGGTTGATGGGAATCCGTCTCCTGTAGTGGAGTGGCATCTGTCTGGACGTCTCATCTTGAACTCTTCAAACACGTTCATCAGTGAAGAGCGATTAAGCAACACAAGCTTGAGGAGCGTCATCTCTTTACATCAGTCTCTCACACACACAAACACTCTGCTGTGTGTCAGTAAAAACACTCTTGGCAATGCAAGTCATCTGTTTCAACATCTTCCATCTACTGCATGTGATACATGTGAGTTTCTTTTCTGCAATATATTCAATAGAAAGCAAATACAAAATCTGTTTGTTTTCTATAAACCAATACCAAGATTTCTCATCTTTGACTTAAGTGAAAGAGCTAAGGCTAATATATTTTTAGATTGTATTTAAAACTCTATGACTCTGTAAAACTTGTTTAGATGATTCAGTGAATAATCTTTTTTTTTTCCACAAACTTTCATTTATACTTCTTTAGGTTTGAGTTATACCTTTATGCTGATTGGTGTTCCTGTTCTGGCTTCGGCAATTTTGGTGTCTGTCATTATATGTGTACGGTAGGTCCACAAAACAGATGACAAAGCACTGGGAGTGATACATAATATACAGTGTAGTATATAGTAAGGGCAATGTTACACATAAGATAAAGATACTAGTTAATTAACTTTGAACACAACCTGTTTACACCCTAATGTTGTTTTAGATGGATCTGTATACTTTTCTGACTTTTCACTTGACACCATTGATAACAGCACTGACACCAGTTTTACACATAAAACTGTTTAAATAAAAAAGAGAAGTCATATCTGAAAAGACATTGAGCAAAAATAACTGCTGCTTGTTTTGGTAACACTTTACCCAAAGGGGGTTTTCCTAAGACATCTAAGATTATAAAGAAGAAACCTTTATAATCATGTCATGACACATCATGAATGACATTTTACACATATAAAACATTGTGTCATTAAATTTATTTTCTTCCGTTGTGTCATCAAATGCAAATGTAACTTTGTTTGAGGTTTTTGTCACTTGATTTAAAACATGAATCATAACCTGTCTTAGTCATGACAACTTGCCATTACCAAGACAACATGACATAAATTGTCATTGTGACCGGCCATTACAATTGTTTGCGTGAATTTCATAACAGTATCACTAATCGAGGTTTTGTGACCTCAACTACAGTGGCCTTACAACATGTTTGTGACAGATTTATGACAAGTTTTGGTGTCTTGGTTATTTCAAATTGTCGTGACAAAGCAAAGAAAGGTTTTAATGTTTTTGTTTGTTTCAGGTTGTCATGACAGAGACGTGTGTAAATGGTCAATAAATGATCGTAGATGCACTTTCCCATTTCAGTACATGAATTTGTGTGTCTCTTATTCCTTTTTATTTACAATCCAACCAACATGGCGCTCCAAAGCAACCAACATCTATGTAATCCAAAATAAAAGCATTATGATTACAAAGACAATACAACTTAGTCAGGAATTACTTACAAAAAATGCTTCCTGAAAGAACACTGTCGTACTGTTCTATTTTAAGATACAAGCCTCCTCTAATCTTCTTTTTTAGCTAATTTCACAGAAGAGCCATTCAAAAATATTCTCAGCAAGTATTGTAGTCGGCGACGCAGTGGCGCCGTAGGTAGTGCTGTCGCCTCATAGCAAGAAGGTTGCTGGTTCGAGCCTCGGCTGGGTCAGTTGACATTTCTGTGTGGAGCTTGCATGTTCTCCCTGCGTTCGCGTGGGTTTCCTTTGGGTGCTCCGGTTTCCCCCATAGTCCAAAGACATGTGGTACAGATGAATTGGGTATGCTAAATTGGGCATAGTGTATGAGTGTGAATGAGTGTGTATGGATGTTTTCCAGAGATGGGTTGTGGCTGGATGGGTATCCGCTGCGTAAAATATGTGGTAGATAATTTGGCAGTTCATTCTGCTGTGGCGACCCCGGATTAATAAAGGGACTAAGCCAACAAGAAAATAAATGAATGAATGAATGAATGAGTATCGCAGTCTAGATAATTGAGTTAACGTATTTAAATGACCATTAAAGTTTATTAAAGTATCACCACATCTCAAACAATGTCATCTTTGCTTTTTAAATGACATATCTGAACAAATGACACGTAATGAAATTCATGTCGTGATTATAAAAGTGTCATAAAAGTCTTATAAACACTACCGTCAATTAAAGTGTTATAGTTGTTTTCCATTGTCTGCGTCATTTTCAGTTTTTATATATGACTTTTTTATATGATTTAATTGTTTTGCCAAAACTTAAGCTCATTTGATGAATTTAACTTTGACCTGTTTTTTTGCTTTGTTTTTTTTTTCTTCAAGAAAAGCGCGTGGGAAACTGCAACTAGCTAAAGAAGAAGAATGGAAAAATGGAAGCAGTCAAAATGCAATCAAGGTGAGTCATAATTCACCACTATTTATTTATTAAATGGTAAATTTGCAAATAAAATTAAACACAGTTTTTACCTCTGGAACACACACAACAGACAATGATTCAGCTCTGTCAATCTTTCATGTTGCACAGGAGAATGAAGGAGACTCTATTTATGTCACGATGTCATCTGTTGGAACAGCCAAAGAAAATCTGGTGGTGGACAGCGTCTCTTGTCTTCATGATGACTATGTAGTGATATATCGTGGAGGAGCAGCAAAAGCAAAGAGTTCAGTGAAAGAGTCTTCAAATTCAACAGAAGCGCAGGTGATTGTAAGGGCAGATGAGCTTACTAAACAAACACAGTCAAAGCAATCAGAGGAAGAGCTGTTTGAAGAAGTCTCTCAGCTTTATGCAAAGATAAAACGTCGTAGTACATAGAGAACTGGAGTCTTTTCTATCCCTCTGTTTGCTTTCTTCTTTACAATAATTCACACATACCACCATCGAAAAAAAATGGCCAGTGACCTCTATAGGAACAACAAAAACACTATTGACTTCAATGACTGCTTTTTCAAAATCAAAGAGTCAAAGCAATTAGAGTCAAAGCAATCAGAGGAAGAGCTATTTGAAGAAGACTCTCAGATGTAATCAAAGATTATATGTCGTAGTCCATAGAAATCTATCTTTGATATTCTTCTGTTTGTTTTCTCCTAAAAAATATTTCAGATATATATATAAAGCAGCAGAAATCTTTACTCTTAGCCTCATCATTGCTAATACAGCTTTGCATTGCTGACAGATTTAAAACAATTGAACAAACAAAAAGTAGTTTGGTTCTTACACACACCGAACTAATTTTGATTTTTTTTTTATTCATCTTTTACAGAATGCAAGTGTTCTTGTATTTTTATATATATTTATATTTTTAATCAAATGTGTCATTGTCTGAATGGTAAAACCATAGTAAGTACCACAGTGAAAACAGCAATATGATACATTTGATAGTTTATAGGATCTTAAAAATTTTATTGATAAATTTCTCAGATTCACAGTGACCGGGAGGGGCCATGTTTGGTTCACTTAGTTTTGTCATGGCCACATCAAATTAATAAATAGGAACATGATATTAACTTGTTGGAATGTGATAATATCTTGTGTCATGGCCCCGAGATCATTTTGTCAAGGTAATATTATATTTACATCACGTTCACGACATGTGAAATTGTGGCCAGTGTCTTCCATTATTTAAAAAGAATCATTTGTGAGTGAAAATAATGGGAAACTTTCTTATAATAATCCCTTGCTTTCACATACTATAATATAATATAATATAATATAATATAATATAATATAATATAATATAATATAATATAATATAATACTGTATGTTTCCCAGTACTGGGTTGCGGGCATCCACTGTGCAAAACATATGCCGGAATAGTTGGCGGTTCATTCCGTTGAGGCTACCCCTGATAAATAAGGGACTAAGCAGAAGGAGAATAATTAAATAAATCTTTGAAATAATGAATTACCTTCTTAAAGTAATGATAGCTTTTTGTAATAATGACTTTCTTATAAACATCCTTCTATCTTCACACTGAGGCCAAAAAAGAGTGTAAGCATTCTTAAGAGCAGCCTGTGTATAGAAACAGTTGTGGTCTTTTGTTTGTATTTGTTGATTTATAAAAAAAAATATTTAAGCATTTATCATTTAACTGTGTGTTACATTTTAACATTTAACATTAAATTAGGTTTTAATATTTAACTATGTTTGCATTATTACTTAGTGTGTTAATGCTGTAGTAGCCTATTTGTTTAACAATATAATTTTGCAGCTTTATGGGATATTTATCCTTATTGTTTAATTTTCTTTGGCTTTTGATTTGTTTTACTTTTAAACTAAAAAAATCAATTAAAAAAGATCTAACTAACATTGAATAAAGTCTGAAATGCTGAAGTAGAATAATGAGAAAAAGTTTGGTTTCTAAAACATACTCCACTAATCTTTGTTTTCTCTACATTTTTGAGATCTAATTTTGTACGATGCATATAAAGATTATTCAATAAAATGTATTTTTATTAACTGCACTTTTTCTTTTGCTTCAAAGTTTTCTCTGTTTTCTTTGGCAAATTTTTGGAAAATTAGTAGTAGTGTCTAACATCAGAATTTTATAGTGAATTATCATAGACTGTTTACATGTGCATTAATAATTCAACCATTTCCAGCCATCTGAAATAAAAAAGGACTTAAAGGCTTATTACAAAAATATAATTCTGTAATCAGTTACACTTACCACCATTTCAACCCTGTGATAGCATGTTTATCTTCAGAAAACAAATTAAGATATTTTAGGATATTTTAGATGACAGCAAAGTTCCAGAGACTGTCTGTCTTTTTAGTTCTTTCTGGACGTTGAATGAGAAGGACCATTGCTATGGTGGGCGAGTGAGCTCTAGGATTCGATCAAAAATATCTTAATTTGTGATGTCTTGATTTCGAAGATGAAATAAGGTCTTGGGGGTTTGGAATGACATGAGGGTGGGTAATTATACAGAATTAAAAATTTTGGTTCAACTAAACTTTAATCAAAATAAGACCTTGAATATGGCACAAGTAAACCTCATCACAAATAATGAATTCACACAACAGGTCACTGTATTCATCTGTTTACAGTAGAACAAATGGAAAATAAATCTGAAACCACGTGCGGTTTGGTGAGACCAATAATAAAGCAAGTTAAGACGTTTACAAGCCTACTGTGACTTTAATCAATGTATGCCACAAAGTTTAAATTTATTATGGTTACTATGGTTAGTAGCTTAAAAATGATTAAAGTATTGTGTCTTTACCAGTCTTTACATGAAGAATATGGCAAAAATTTCTTTATAATCTCATGATGAATGGTAATCTTTCAGATATCAGCTGTTCAGTTTTGACTTGCGATTCTAATGGAATGATTTAAAAACAGGTTCTAAACTAGTGAATTGTTGCTGTGACTGTATTTTTAGATTCATTAGGTTCCTCTAAAGAGGTAGTTAACCCACAAATGAAAATTCTGTCATCATTTACTAATTTTTCACTTGTTTAAAACCTGTTTGAGTTTCTTTCTTCTGTTGAACACAAAAGACAATTGTTTAAAAAATGTTGGAAAGCATTTATTGGCTTCCATAGTATTTATTGTTCTTTCTTTGCATGTCAATGGCTGCTGGTTTACAACATCCTTTAGAATACAGAGTCTTCTTTTGTGTTTAAAAGAAAAATTAATTGCATTTAAATAAAGACCCACTTGAGGCAAATAAATAGTGAGAACATTTTCAGTTTTAAGGTACACTGCTCCTTTAATTCTTAGCTTATAATTGGAATATAGTCAGTTAATTATAACTAAGCATTCATTTAGTTGTTTGGCTGGACATGGACATATCCCTAATCGTTCAGACACTAGTAGCTTGGAAATATCTTGTCATAAGGGGATGTGTTGTACAAACTCTAGATAACTGCAAAAAAAAGTGTTAGGACATACTGTAGGTGTTAAACTCAATTCCTGCACTGTTTTACTCCAACCCTAATCAAACACAGCTGATGCAATTAATTGAGGTGTTCAAAAAAGTCTTTAATTAGAACACCTTGATTAGTTGCATGAGCTTTGCTTGATTAGGGTTGGAGCAAAACTGCTGCCCTCTAGGAACACCTATGGTTTAGGTTATCTGACATTTGTATACAGTTTATAGATCTTGAATCGTTGAATTTTGTGCAATTCCACCCATGTCTTTCCCAATACTTTAGCATGCTTTTTTAATATAAAACTGACAGCAAACGACAGTCATATGAAAGATGCCATGCCTGCTGCTGTCAATTTAAGGTAAGATCATTTTTAATGATAACAGAATCTTTATAATTGCTTGTATACCATTATCTACAAGTAAGAAACATTGTAAAATTTATAGTGATGTAAAATGTGTATTTTACGAATGGCTGATGACATATTTTGAGTTTTGATGTTGCGCTATTAATCACTAGTCATTGGGCTATTTTGACTGATCATTGGGCTAAGATTGTTGCAAAAACCTGGCAGCCCTGAGCCCAATGACTGGGCTTCACTTAAAATCTGTGTAACTAAACCAATCTTTCTCAGCCATATTTCTGATTGTTGAATTTTATTATAAAGCTTGTGTCATTGGCTAATACAATTGTCTCATCTAAAGTTGTACTCTATAAGTTGAAACAAAATTAATAAAAAACAAACATGTTTAACATGTCAAATTTTATATCAGCCTATTCTACTAATCCCAAATTCTGTGATTCATATTACACTTTGTAAGATTGAAATTACCCAGAAAATCAGCATTAAATCACACCTGACCAGCATATGCTGTTATTTGTTCAGCAGTGTAAGCCTCTTTATAGAGTCTCAGGGGATTATTTGTGATTGGATGGAAAAGACATGGCAGAATCAGTTGCCAGGCTATCAATCACATGCATCCATGTTAGAGATGATTATGGGAAGTTGCTAATTACAGTGCTTGTGGAAACTGTGCAGAGGCTTTATTCACTTATACGCTAAACTGAGCACACCAGCTTAAGAAACTGCTGGGCAATTTGTTAAGCTTCACAGTATATATAAACAGATAACTCTGGTAAGCAATCTACATTTCCATGTGGAAATTGTGAATCAATCATTTTTGACAGTTTTTATCTCGAACCTTTTTACCAGTAAAACCAATGAGGTTTGAATGAATTGGACTGGAGAACAGCACAGCCTTGTGGTGCTACACAATACAACAGCTTCTGTTATTGATTATGCTGTGCCTTATTTAAAGCTAGGGTAAAATATCCTTTTTATAGTTAATATTCAGACTTTCTCTAAATCCTGTGTTTTCTTTTTTATTTTTAGACAGTTTTGTTTAATTTTACGATAATTCAAAATATGCATACATACTACTTATATTTAAGATTTTAAAGAGCACACCTCGATTGTGCAGATTTACCCTCTTTAGCATCAGAAAAATCAGACCTTTCTTAAGATATCATGTTGCACATTTTTTATGTCATGCTCTTGTCATTTCAAGGCTGGACTACTACATTACTCTTAGCTGGGCTACACCCTCTTACCTCCACCTGAAGGTCTACATGCTTTTACAGTCATTGTTCTACATCCCCTCCAGGAGCTGTAAGTGACCGTTGCCTGTGTGTGTGTGTCTGCAAAGTTTCAGCTCAAAATACACATAATATATGTATATGTAGATATTTATTACATTGAGTGTATTATACCCTACTAAAAATGGCAAGTTTGGAATCACAGGAAATTTTTGCCATTTACGCCTGTTTGTTTAAATGCAATTGAGCTGGCTCGCTCCGCCCACTGTTTTGGCATGTCACTTCAGATTAGAGTACCCAGCGTCAGATGTCAGATAAACTCACCAAAATGACAGGCAGCAAATCAGACATGATGGAACAACAACCCACAGTACTACATGATGTGCAGATAGTTGGAACAGATCTTTTAATCCCAGTTTATTTGCAAATTCTGTCTTGTGGACATACTGTACATGCAAATACTGAGACTTGCTCATATGCACGCCACCTGTCAATCAAAATCAGTTGAGGGGATAACTGTCCTGCTACGTCATGGTGTGGTGGGACTCAAAATGTCTGGAATTTAAATCCTGATTTAATTATTTATTAAATCACTTGAATTGTGTTAAAATGCTAGTGACTTGTTGTGTTTATATCAATATAATATGGCTGTATACACAGTATTCCTACACACATTTCTTTCCAAACAGGGTCCAAAAGTTGATTTTGCATGATATGAGCTCACACATTAATTTTATTTTTTTTATTTCTTTTGAATGTTGTTTTTTTCCACTCAAGTTAGAATTTTAAAACAATGACAGCACTATAATCCAGCCAAAAATCTCCTTTTGGGAGGTCTACTAAACGTGTTTGGTGTTTGATTTTCTGTAAGTGAAATGGGAAACCTTGTCTGATGTATCAAATTGTTGTCTGTGTTGTCTGATTATCTGTGTTGATGCTTATCTGTTATTTGTTCTTTCTTTGTAGTGCTTTCATATTATTTGCTTAACCCCTTAACTGTCATCCCACTTTTTTATTCACTATTTTCCATAACATGTTTACTTGTGTCCTTTACACAAGATCTCAGAATTAGCAGACAAAAATGATCCAACAAGCCACTCAACTTTAATAAAAAGTCTTGTCTTTCCTTCCCCCAACTTGTTTCATATTCTCAGAATAGTTTTTACGTTTCTTCATTTGGAAGATCATCCAACCAGTGGGTAAAAATGTGTAAATATAATAATTATGTAATACTGAACCTCTGACAATATTCAAAAAACAGCTGAAAACCCATCTGCATTTACACTAGGACAGAGATCAATTCACTGTTCATAAGATGAAGAAAAATAAGTCTTTGATACATGCTTTTGTAGGCGATGCAGTGGCGCAGTAGGTAGTGCTGTCGCCTCACAGCAAGAGGGTCGCTGGGTTGCTGGTTTGAGCCTCAGCTCAATCAAGTCTGGTCATGATTGAAGTAGCAACGGATGGCAACATCTTTGGTGTGATAGCTCAAGGCAATTTATTGCAGAGGTGAGAGGAAATGTATATTGAGAGAAGTGTTTAGTTAAACTAAACAGAAAATATTTTTTTAAAAGACTCTTCAGACACATCAGCACAAATGTTTTTTGTGTGTGTGTTTTAGAACTAATTGAACTCCATCAAATACCCCTGGATCAGGTTGGTTGAATGTTGTTGTCTGTCTCAGCAGTACCAGCCACAAATTTGTGACTTCTGATCTGAGGAGACTGTATGTGATCTGTAGTGATGGATCTGTCAGAAGATGCATTTAAATGTCCACAGAGTGTCTTAACTATCATTATAAACTAAAATGATTTTTCTTTTAATTTCATTTCTTTATTGTTCGACTAGTAAAACATAATGATACATGTTTCCCTTGATTTCTGTACAATCAATAAAATACTGCTTTATCAACTTGTATATCATCAATATAGGCCTAATTGCTGGCATGAAGAATGGAGAACTGTTTTGTTCAAGTACTACAATACTTGTGAATACAACTCTTCATACTTATGAAGAAAAGTTATATCCAGACTTTTTTGTTATTTATTTTTTGGCATACATATAGATAAATGGTTAGCAAATTAATAGCTAAAGTATATGTAATCTGTAGAAGAAAGTCAAATTAATTTGTGCTGTAAATGTTTATTTTAGATTTTTAATTTAGGGTTCACTTCTGCAGGAGTTGTTCTGTAGGCCTATTTCACATATATCACATATATCACATTTTGCATGACTGAAATTTAGCATCTTGAATTTAGGGGTCTATGTGGGGCATGGTGTTTTGTGATTGGATGAACAGACATATGTGACAAAAGCAGTCGCCAGGCAATCATGATGATGATAGGAAGTTTCTAATTACTCGTTGAAACTGGGCAGGGGCTTTATTAATTTCTCAGTAATCAGTGTCCCATGAACTGCATGGAATTAGGATGTATAGTGATGGGATTAATCATAATGATCAGTCCGAATTACATTTGTATGACCAAAATGTTATGTCATACTTATCTGGTCTTCATATTAACATACGGTAATATACAATAATTTACACTGTGTGTTGTATACTTATATCTGGTCTATTTTGGACTGAATGCTGAACTGTCCACATCAGCATTAATAGGATAATTCACCCAATACTAAAAATTCTGTCATGGTTTACTCACCTTTTGTTTGTTCAAACCTGTTTGAGTTTATTTTTCTGTTGAATATAAGAAGATATTTTAAAGAAAGCTAAAAAAAAACTGTATCCATTGACATCCATATGTTACAGGTTTTCAGTTACAGGTTACAGTTACAGGTTTACAGTTACAGGTTTTTAGCTTTCTTTAAAATTAAAATCATAATATCTTATTTTGCGTTCAACAGAAAAAAAACGTATTAAGGTTTGGAACCACTTGAGAAAGAGTAAATAGAGTAAACTTTTATTGTGGGTTTACTATCCATTTCAGAAACTGGTGGGTTCATTTTGTTGAGCTTCAAAGTATAGATATAAGGAGATAATTAATAATTCTTGACTTATAGTATGCCAAACCTTTGGAAATCACTAACACAGCAATGTGAGATGGATGAATTGAACAGGAGAACAGCACAGCCTTGTGTTGCTACACAGTACAACAGCTTCAAAACCATGCTTGTTCCTTGTTTAAAGCTTATTTTTGATTAGTCGATTTCACTGTAATTTGAAATACATTAATTATATGTAAGATTCAGTCATATGCATGCATGTCTCATTTATTTGTGTAAATCTGACAGCAATGATAAAACACCACTCATTCTGCTTATTCTTTGAAATAAAGGCACATAATCAGTCACTTAAAGGTTCTGATGTCCATCTGTATGGTATAAAAGTGTACCTTTTGAAATGGGACCCTCCCAATGACAGATTTTGTACCTTTATTCCTGAATGTGTAAGGGACAGTACTGTGCAGATTGTTAAAACAGCTTTGCATTAAGACTTTTAGCTTTGCTTTAAACACATTTAAAAATGAAAATATTTACACTTACATAAAAAAGTAACAAAATACAGTAATCAAACTAATTCATCACATTTATTAAAAGTGATTCAAAAGACAAGGCCACAGCACACATTTCCACCCTGTGTGATAAATAGATTTGTAACTTAGCAATTTTACTTTGTCTATTAGTACAGACTAATATTTGTAGCCTATGCAAATAATAATACCTAAATTAATACTAAATATACAAATAATTTTTAAATATTGATCCCAACTTCCCATTGTTAGATTATTGTTTTTATTTGTCTGTTTCTTTTTTGTTGTTTTATTGTTTTTTGAAAATCTACTTTAAGATTTGACAAATTTAAAATACTTTCATTAAGTTAACATTACTAAAACATAGCATTTATTCAACAGTGCCATGCAGTGATTTTGACAGGTCAGTGAGAGGGATAGCCAGGATTGTAAGTCATTTCCGAGTCTCTGGACGAACTAAACATCTTGGACTTAATGGGAAAAAGCTTGACTTCCTTACAACACCTCAGTTTTAATTCATCATCTTCTGCTGAAGCAGGTGAGGTGACTTTTAGGGCATTCACAGCCTGCCTGAAAAGGTCCAGAAATGCCACAAACTTTGGTTAAACCTAACCCTAACAACCCAGTTTACTTTCCTGGCTTTAGAAGTGCATCCTGATATCGGTTTAGTACCCATTTGATCATGCCAGCTTAAGAATCTGGGGAGCTTCCAAATGGTATAGTAGAGGTAGAAATGTATGATTAGTTGTTGAGTTTACAAGTTTTAATGAGATAATCTGACCAACTTTATTACCTGCCGCTTCTCTCCTAATCAATGGTTATACTTGCTGTATAACATTTGTGCAAGTAATGTTAAGGCCTTTAAACCTTTCTGAGGCAGACATTAAAGGGATCGTTCACTTAAAAATGTCAATTCTGCCATATTTTACTCACTCTTGACTTGTTCAAAACCAGTTCAAGGTGTGTTCTTTATTCTTTTGAATACAAAAAAAAAAGATGTTTTGAAAAATGTTGGTTACCTGTCAGTATTGATTTTCATAAAATTAGTTTTTCTTATTGTAGGAAACTCAGAAGTAAAGTTTTTCTTGTCGAAGCAGACATCAGGAAACTTTGGGGTTTCTTCAAACAGAGATCTTTGAGAATGTGTTGGCAAGTCTGACTAAGGCAACATAGACTGCATTTAATATTTCAGGAGCAGTGTTGCTGTTGACCTAGCACACATCAGCTTCAGGATTGACCCTTATCAAAACAGTAAATGGCAATAAAGGAAATAAACCTCACTGAGCTTCTAGCAAAGATGTTCCCTTCAGATAACAATAATTCAAACAGCTCCTGGTCACAAGAACTAGTGACATGTAAACATTCTCACATATTTGACCCCTTATCATCAAAGAACAGAGACTGACAAAACACCCTCACTGGAAGCTAAATTGAATCTAATCAGCACAATCTAATGCATTGTCATTCACCTTAGATTTAATGTAATGATATAAACAGATGTAGATCTTAATCACTCTCTTAAATTTATAACAACAAAGCAGCAATGTTTATTTTTATTTTCCCATACTACAGGGGTGTGCAAACTCATTTTTTGGAGGGCCGGTGTCCTGCTGAGTTTAGCTGCAACTTGCTTCAACATACCTGCTAGGAAGTTTCTAGTATATCTAGCTGGTTCAGGTTTGTTTGGTTAGAGTTAAAGCTAAACTTTCCAGGACACCGGCCCTCCAGGAGTTTGAACACCCCTGCCATACTACTATATAACTCAAGGGTAACAGGTTTCTTACGACATTCTTGTCCTTCCACTAGCAAAGGTTCAGTATTTCTCCCATACATGAGCTCATTTGTCATATTTTGATTGCTATGCTATCATAATTTGGCAAAATAATTAATTGAAAAAGGCTTTAAGACCAAGCAGAATCTAATGCAAGTCAGCTTTTAAAGACAAATCTGTAAGTAAATTTTATTCTAAATCTTGGACCTTATTCTTGAAACAAAAAAATGACCAGTAAAAAGTTGTGAAGCTCCACATGCGGCCCATATTAATTCTTATCAGGCTATTGTTGTTATCCACGAATTTTCAAATGTATTATGTTTAACAAGAGGAGCTAGAAAAATCGTAAAGCTCTAGATTATTATTACAATGTTTATTTATTATTATTTAAATAGCCAAATTCTGAGGAAAGTTGAATGTGCTGAGTAGTATGTTATTTGCCTAATACATGATAATAGGGCACAGTTTTAAATTTAAAACTTTAACATATTGCCCCCCTCCCCAGTGATATAACATAAAGTAGTCTAAAAATAAGTAGCCTCTTCATATTTCTTTATTCTAAATCTATAAAATGTTTTTATATTTTACGTCAAAAAGTGTGACCATTCGAATTTATTTGAACCTCATAATAAAATAGAAAATAAGTCGAATAACTGTAAAAAGGTCCCCCCCCCCCTCACAAGGCTGGCTATGGCTCTGTTACAGTATTTAAGTTTAAGCTACAATCATGTCTTCTTAAAATTTTTGTCCACATTGAATAACAATGAAACGCAATAATGCTTTGTGATTGGTTGATGATGCAGCAGCTGGAGATGGTTGCTAGGCAATCAATCACATCACACACATGCTGAAGGTGGGAAGTTGCTAATTACTAAAAACTGTGTGTGAGCAGAGGGTTTAATCAAGATCAGTACTGATGCAGCTCATTAGAATGGCCTGTGTAACAAACAGTGCATGCATTTGCTATATCCATGCATGAGCATCGTTTTACAGCATTTACCCGCATTCATGAGAGAACGTTCAAATGGCATTTAAGCATGCCACTGCATGTGTCCAATGTGTTTAAATGAGACTTTAAAAGGAGAATCTCTTCTGATGTTCTTGAGCTTTCAAATTCAATGCAGAAACATACACAGAAACACACAAATGTAACCGCATTATTTGTGCGATTCGTACATCAATTTATGGCAAGGAATCACCATGGCAACGCAGAAACGCCTGCTGGAAGAATTATTAAAGAGGAGAACAGCGCAGCCTTGTGGTGCAACACAAAACATGACATTTATTTGGTGGCCACTCAAACTCAAGTAAAGCTTAGCAAGGTTTTATATATATATATATATATATATATATATATATATATATATATATATATATATATATATATATATATATATATATATATATATATATATATATATATATATATATATACAAACATACATACATACATACATATATATATATATATATATATATATATATATATATATATATATATATATATATATATATATATATATATATACACACACATACATACATACATACATACATACAATCAATTTCAATGTAATGGCCATATATAGCTAGGCAATATACAGTATTGTAATATATAATTAAATAAAAAATCCCTATTTTCATCATCTTTATCAGCATCTTTTTTCTGGCATTTTAATTTAGATTTTAGAATTGAAACATTTACATTTTAAACAATAATATAAATATATTAATATTAAATATAAATACATTTTACATTGTATAGCAAAGTCTACAATAAAACAAAGTATAAATAGTAGTAGATAATTGGCCAACAAACATTTAAACGTTGCCTATTTATGTCTTGACAATCAATTTTTTTTAATTGAATACAAGAATAATAACATCACTGCATTGGAGAAAAAATACAATAACAAAAAAAAAAGAAAAGAGAGAGAGAGAGAGAAAAAAAAACACACAGCCACAATCATTAAGAAAAAAGATTGTCATAAGCTTTAAGTAACTTATTATTTTTATTATTATTAAGCTTAAGAGATTCAATATTGTAAGAAATTTCAACAAGGAAATAATTAAAAATAGGTATCTTTGACAATCAATCAAGCTCACAGGCGGAACGCAGTGACGTAAATTTTAGCGCGGGTCCAGGTCCAGGTGCGTTAATTATCTTTTACTTCCGTGAGACGCCCAAACGGTTGAAGTTGAACTATCTTGTTTGTTTGTTTGTTTTTTTCTTAAAAAATAAAGCAAACTCTTGTTTTAATACAAGTTAGTGTATAATATATTAAGCTTTTTATGTAAACAACAAAAATACTACAAACGACTCGACGTCCCTTGTGTTAAACCGCAAACGAAGTGAAGGATACTTCAAGGTGTGAAACTGAGAGTTCACCTCAGTCAAACCCGCGGTGTTTTAGACACAACAGCGCCACCAGCCGGCTACGAGAACAATTGCAGCATCGAGGCGCGTTTGTTTGTCCGGGGTTTGGCTCGTGAGAGCGGGTGGCTCGCGCTGACAGGTCCGCGAGAGGGACGGCCAGGAGTGACAGCCGCTCTCGGGTCTCTGGGCGGACTAGACACCTCCTGGAGAGAGTAACCGGCCATTCACAGCAGGACTCCTTGTACAGCATCTCGGCTCAGCTTTTACTCCATCCTCCGCTGCTGAAGCAGGTGAGGCGGCTTTTGTGGAATTCACTGCCTGCCTGAAAGGTGACGATGCGAAATCACGGGACTCACTGACTTGCGGACTGATTGTAATACCCCGACAAGGTATGTGATTCTTCCTTTTAATCTGTAAAGTTATTCTTTAAATGTAGCCCCCTGAATGGGCACTTTATTGTGAATGCTGTATTTCAACTGTTGCCGGTGATACACGCGCCGTCATTAATTAAATTAGGTGCAATAGACTTGTTTTGTAAAAGTGTTAATTGTTTATGGAGGTAAAGCCGTTGTTTTTTGTCAAACTGCTTTCTTATACTGTTGATAAAGTGATGCTGGATGTTGTTCACGCACATGAAGGATGCTGAGCGATGCAACAAAACATGCTCTGATGCCGAAAGCATGTCGTGTTATCAGTTAAAACTGATCTAGTGTGCTTCATTTTCTAATAGCAAACAGAAGCATGACAGAGGCGCTCATTTAGGACTTTATAGGTGTTTTTCTCTTGTGGTGAATAAATGAAAGAAATCAATCCTTATGAGTAGTGCAACCCCCTGGGCAACACTTTACAATTATGTTGCATGTGCATTGCAGTACTAAACTATTGTTTTCAGCACCTAGCATTCACTGCAATATTTTGTTTGTGTGTATAAAAAATCTTTGATCTAGTTTATTTTATTTCATGAATGTATGTATGCTTTTTTGACCACTTGAAAAGACTATTTCTTTTTTATATGCATGTTAAAGTATATATCTAGAAATGTACTCATACTGTACATTGTTATATTTCTTACTTTATTTAGAACTTCAGGGCAAATGTTTGAAAAAATAAATGTGAATAAAATACTAAAATATAAATAACTCAAATAAATTAATAAATATTTGTAAAATATAAAACACTTATCGGAAACTAATTATTTAGGGTTTAACATAAAAAATTGCTAAATAAAATGTGAAATGTAAACTTTCTAGATTGCTACTTTTACGCAATGCTGTTTTTAATGTTTCTGCTTGCATCCATGGAATGATGTGTACTGTAATGCACTCTTAAAAATAATGGAAAATTTTTATTGTAAACAATGTATTTTGTGATCAAATACATGCACTACAGGTAAATTGTATTAACTAAATTGGTCGTAGTGTATAAGTTTGAATGAGTGTATGGATTTTTTCCAGTACTGGGTTGCAGTTGGAAGGGCATCCGCTGTGTAAAATGTATGCTGGATAAGTTGGCAGTTCATTTGGCTGTGGCGACCACTGATAAATAATTGGGATTAAGGAAAATGAATGAATGAATTGCACAGCCCTAGTTGCAATATGAAAAGCCCCAAATGTTGTACCATGTAGTTTAAGATACTATCACACGTTGCTTGACATGTCATGGCTATAATAATTCAAACAAACGCTTGTAAAGTATGACCAAATCCTGCATGTGTGGCATGTTTGATTAGGTTTAGCTAGTATTTAAAAAAAATAAAAATCTGGGCATATAATGAATAATCCATGTCATCCAATCTTTAGCTCACGAATGGATTATGATTAAGTGGCTTACTTTTGACAGATATCGTATCATCCATAGAGTCAATGCTAGTGAATTACACGCATTTCAACTAATTGCCTTGTGCTCATTTCTTAATCATCTCCTGATTTCATGGTCATGAAAGACAAGGCATTTTATGTTGCTCGGCGTGATTGTGTTATTCATACGCATGTTTGGTCCCAATCCAGTTCCTTCTCCCAAAGCGTTCTTCATTCTACAATACAGTAAATGAACTGGAGTGCTGAACGGCACATGGGAGAATCGCTGTAATCCAGACTTGCTGAAAGGAACCATGTAAAGACAGATGAATCAGTTCTCTGGGCGGATGGAGAGTTAATGAGATTTTCTCACACTTGTCACCACATGGCTTCTAATTTGAACCGGTGGCCACTTTCACTAGCGGTGCAGTGGACCCTGAAGGACTCAACATTCTCCTCTTGTCCATTCACAGATCATCCTTCAATCTCCTCTTGCCTTTCTCCTCCCATCTCCATCTGCAGAGCTTTTTCTCAAGTGATTCCTCAGGCTGTTGTTTATAGTTGGTTTTAACTGATTATATAGCTCTTATTTTAAATATCAGCTTTGCAGTTTCTTTAACCATGGCAACTTAATGGTTGCACTGGTGTTTTAGTAGCCGAATAGCTTTATTAATCTCAGTGTTCAAGTTTGGGTACCAGGGGCTGTCAGTATATTTCATTTGTGTGTGATTAATCAAACACTTATTGTTGAATTAAGCATACACCATTTGCTTGTATAATTTTTTTTTCAACATTTACAATATCCTGCAAAGTTATTCCCTCAAGCTTTTTTTCCAAGGTAAATAAAAAAGGGGTAATTTTCAAAACTCAAGTTCACCTAAGTGCATCATGTAAATGACATTAATTTGTGATTTTGAATGCTTCAGTTATTTGTTAAAGTAATTTTAATTTAATTATTTTAACATGTTAAGTGGATGTAATTAATCACACATTAATGTTGACAGCCCTACTGTTTATTGCATTTTGAAGATTGTGAAGATTGATCTGACAAAGTACTGGTTCATCGTTACATGATACTTTAGGCATTTGATGAAGAAACTGTCAGGTTTTTACTATGCTATCTCACAGCAATTTGTAACTTTATGATTTAATGGCTAATTCATATGAATTCTTATTCTTATCTCATTGGTGCAATTTAGTACGGTTTGCTTATCCCCCAATGATGATTGGGTTAAGGCATAGATATTTACATTGTTGTCACCTATGCTATTGTTGTCGATTAGAAGGAATGTGTCAATAGAGGAATAGAGGTGCCATTTTATTACAGGGTAATAAAGGTGCAGTGGTGGACTGGCCATCCAGAGCTAGAGATACACACACACACACACACACACATATATATATATATATATATATATATATATATATATATATATATATATATATATATATACACACACACACACACACACACACATACATGTATATATGTATGTATATGTATATATATATATATATATATATATATTTGAAGTCAGAATTATTTGTCCCCCTGTTTATTTTTTCCCTAGTGGGTTGCGCAGTAGGTAGTGCTATTGCCTCACAGCAAGAAGGTCGCTGGTTCGAGCCACGGCTGGGCAAGTTGGCATTTCTGTGTAGAGTTTGCATGTTCGCCCGATGTTTGCTTGGGTTTCCTCCGGGTGCTCCGGTTTCCCCCACAGTCCAAAGAAATGCTACACAGGTGAAATGGGTTAGCTAAATTGTCAGTAGTGTGTGTGAATGAGTGTGTATGGATGTTTCCCAGTGATGGGTTGCAGCTGGAAGGGCATCCGCTGCTTAAAACATATGCTGGATAAGTTGGCAGTTCATGCCGGTTCTGTGGTGACCCCAGATTAATAAAGGGACTAAGCCGAAACGAAAATGAATGATTGAATGAATGAAGACAGTAAATAATATTTAACTAGATATTTTTCAATGCACTTCTATACAGCTTAAAGTGACATTAATTAACTAGGTTAATTAAGTTAACTAGGCAGGTTAGGGTAATTTGGGTAATAAGTTCATGTATGTCGAAGGTTTGTTCTGTAGATTATCGAAAAAATATATAGCTTAAAGGCGCTAATAATATTGACCTTAAATGATATGTAAAAATTCAAAAACGGCTTTTATTCTAGCCAAAATAAAAACAAATAAGACTTTTACCAGAAGAAAAAATATTATCAGAGATACTGTGAAAATTTTCTTGCTCTGTTAAAAAAGTATGCATAAGTTAGGAAATATTTTAAAAAGAAAAAAAAAAAATAATGGGAGGCTAATAATTCTGACTTTATCTATATATAAAATATATATTGATAATAGATAAATTTTATATAGTTAATTATAAATAGATAATTATAAATAGATAATTTTTTTTTAATCTAGATTAATCTAGATTAAAATGCCTTTGGCAGAATTCAAATAAGCCATTCAGAATATGTGTGCTACCCAAATAATAAGTCTTTGAGAATGGGTTTCTTAAGCCAGTTGGCGCATTAGACCAGGGGCTCATCCAACACAATCTCACGGCAATTCGTAACTTTTTCATTTAGTGGCTAATTCGTATGAATTCGTACGATCTAATTCATACAATTTAGTACGATTTGCTTATCCCCCAATGACGGTTGGGGTTAGAGGTGGGGTCAGGTGCCATGCCTCCTTTTTAAAATCATACCATTTCGTACGACTGAACTTGTACGAATTAGCCACTAAACTGGCAAAACGTAAAATACTTACGTTTTCTCGTGAGATCAGGCTGGCTCATCTCCTGTTTCCCCAATGCATCACCAACTGCTTGAGAAATTGTTCTACTATGATAATTAGTGATGAAAATACATTTTGTTGAATAAGATATACTTGTATTTACAAACTGTTTATTCAGTTAAACATGAATTTTGAACTGTAGGCCTACATAAGCTTGAAACAGCGATCTTTGATTACCTTAATCCAACTAAAGTCATAACTAAACAGAAATGGAATTAAGACTTGTGGAGTATGCATATTTTAGTTGCAATATTAAAGTAAACACCGCAATCAAACTATTACCATCATGTAGCACTTTTTGACATATTTTCCAACAAGATCCACATACGCAGCTGTCTGTAAAGGACCGCACACACACATCGTAAAATGCGGAGTCTTTTTTTTTCCATTTGGCGTGCGTTATTAAATTCCATAACACTCTCACCAGGCCTTACTCCTTATTTGCCTGTAATACCCCAGTACCCCATGTCGGCGGAATGAATGAAATGTTCATAAGTTAAAGTGAAAATGCCGAACTGCAGTTAAAGTCAGGCATCCTGCTGATTTGATTCAAAAGGGCACCTTTTTTTTTCAGACGGCTCACCGGTCGGGTGTACATTCCTGATAAAATAGCAAGGTCAAAGTCACCATAGCTTGCATAGAATAGACGCAGCTATCCAACTTTAAGAATAGATTAACGGCGATATTTTTATAGTGTGATAAGAGTCTCGTGTTAACGCAGCATGTTAACGCAAATAGCGGCCCACCACTATTATATATATATATATATATATATATATATATATATATATATATAAATATATATATATATATATATATATATATATATATATACAGTATATATATATATATATATATATATATATATATATATATATGGAGTTTTCCAGGTGGTCAGTATGCAAATATCTTTTTAAATTACAAAAATTTTAATTTTATATCACATTTCTACATTAATTGTCACCACACGGGCATTGCCGACAAAGAGAATGTGTTCGTGTGCATGGAAATGCCCTATCCTCCCTCCCTGTTAAATTTTATCTAATCCCTGTCCTGAAACGTAACCCCTCTTTTGCTTTCACTTCTCATTTGAATGGAGGGAGCGATTCCTTTGTCAATAAATCCTCATTTTGAACGACTCGTTCAGTTAGCTGACAATAATACAACTTGCACAGCAGCATCTTGTCATATTTTATTTACATAGTTTGCTGATTTTAATAAACAAACCTAGCATAAGCCTAGTTTTTAGTGAGAGTTGGTGCTGCTTTGCCTTATGGTCAGGGCAGTAAGAGACTGTATTATTATCAATACTTGTTTAACACAAAAGTTCGTAACACAAAAATGAACAAAAGAAAATCTTACATATGAATTGTGAAGCCTTTGTTTGCTCGTTACAAGACACGTACACAGTGCTAAAGTCTAGCATCTTCACATTGGCTTTAGTCTTGACACATGCTCAGGGTTCGTGTACAATATCTTGTGTATATATCTATGGGGTTTAGAGGTGGGGTTTGACGCCACGCCTCCTTTTAAAATTTGTACATTTTAATATGACTGAAGGAATTTAAAACAAAAAAGCCACTCAACCGACAAAAAGTAAAATAGTTACGTTTCCTCATGGGATCAGGCTGTTTTTTTTTCATTATATATCTCTGCAGTTTTTATATTATGAGTTGCTACATATGCTTCACTACCCTCTGTTTACTGTGCAGAAATTTGCTGTCTTCCTTCAAAGAGTGAGACTTAAGATTCAGCAGCCACTGTATGAAGCTGATATCAACTCAAAGCATTTGATTAGATGAATATCTGTGAAGTGCGACATGAGTGACTGGCCTTTTTGTCCATTTTCGCAGAAGATAATTTTTATTTTATTTTATTTTATTTAAATTTGCAAATGTGTCCACTTTCACTGTCTTCATTACCTGTTATTTAGAAACAAATTTGAGAAAACAGCCAGAGGGAAACAATGCCACAAATGTTCTTGAGTATTACTTTTTTGGACATTGTCACAGAAGTTGAGTAGGGGGATGCACAATGAGAGATCATTAGATGAGAGAAGGAGATGGGATGAGGAGAGACAGAGAGAGAGAGAGAGAGGAAAAAGAAGAAAGGCCGAGCTGATTTGTCACTTGGATGCATTAAAGGCAGAGCGTGTTCTGACACTGATGGCTTGTGAAGCAACTCTCAAATGCCTGTGAATTAGGTTGTCATGACAAATAGGCATTCTTTCCTCCACTTGTCTGTGACTGCAGCCAACACTGTCTCTGAATGGGAGAAACAGAGGAAATAAAGAAAAAAAAAGGTGTCGGTAACTACCTCCTTTCTTTTTATCTCTGCTCTGCCGCCTCAATCTAACTGTACAACTTCAGTATTTTGGGCTGTTGGAGTGCTTTTGGACATCCCGGTATTTCTGGAGACACATCAATAGTATAATTATGCTTTTATGTTATCATACAAATTATGAGCTGGGAATATTGCCTCTTCTGACTGCCATTTAACCTTAGTATGAGTGTTTAAAATCATCTCAATTTATATTTAAAGTTTAATATTTAATATATTCACTATTGTCAAAGATGAGATGTCTGATTTTGGTATTCACACCAATTTACGCACACTTGTCGAAGCATTAGTTTTAATCGTAACCGGTTATTATGTACTGACAACATTTATCTCATGTGTGCGTTGTCGCTGTAGCTTACTATGGCGAGGGAGGCGAGCGCGAGAATTTACAATGCTCCATCTACTTAAAAAACGCACAAACTGTGCACAGTTGTTTGCTGGACAGTCTTTCACTGACACAGCAGAAGCCCCTATTTCACTGCCATTGAGAGAATGAAAGTAAAAGACTTGCTAGACAAGACAAGGACAAAATTTTATTACAAAAATTATATAAATATAGTTATACATTTTAATACAAGGATTGCTGTGCTATGAAATATAAAACTGTGTACGGAGAGCATCGTCAATGCACCGTGATGCATCGAAATTTCGAATTGAACCGAAATGATGGCATGATTATCGTAACCGAACCGTGAGACCAGTGTAGGTTCAGACCTCTACTTTGATTAATTAACTATGACAAATTAAAGGGCAGTTAATTGTGAAATTGGCTAATCATTGCATGCCTACACACCCTGTGTCATTTCACCCCAGTTTTGTGGACCCAGTTTTGTGGACTTAAAATATTAAAAAAATTGAAGCCAACAGGGTTGAAACAACTCAGCCTTAAAAGTGTCCACTTTTAACCACTTTTCTGACCTGTATTTTAATATATAACATAATAAATTAGCATACAAAATTTTAATGATTAACTTCCCAAATAATAAAACCAAGTGGTTTGAAGCACAGTAGTAATACAGATTGAAATGATAATTAATTAATACTTTGGGGCTGCATTGTGACTATTTTTGTATGTCATTAAAATATTGTTGTTCTAAATAAACCTACGATTACCTCACAACAAGAAGGCTGCTGGTTTGAGCCCCAGCTGGGTCAGTTGGCATTTCTGTATAAAGTTTGCATGTTCTCCCCGTGTTCGCGTGGGTTTCTGTGCTCCGGTTTCCTTCACAGTTCAAAGAAATGTGGTATAGGTGAATTGAATAAACTAAAATTAGCCGTGTGTGAATGCAAGAGTGTATGGGTGTTTACCAGTGTTGGGTTGCAGCTGAAAGGGCATCCGCTGTGTAAAACATATGCTGGATAAGTTGTCGGTTCATTTTGCTGTGGCAACCCCTGATTAATAAAGGAGCTAAGCCGAAAAGAAAATGAATGAATGAGTAAATAAATAAGCCTGAAAAAAAATAGTTGGAATAAAACTATTGTCACAGAATGACATTTTAGGTGTCTTCTGTAAATCATATTAAATACAACAAAGATACTTTAAAGATATTTAATATTTAAAAATAAACAATAATTTAAAATAAAGCTATAAATATTGCAGGAAAAACTATATTATGTTTATTTATTTATATTAAATTACTAATTTTTCAATACTAGGAATAGAAATGGCAAATAATGTGATTCATTGAGTTATAAACAGTACGTACTGTAGGCTTAAGTTGCCTCGCAATCTGTGACTAACCACTACATACCATACTTGCTCTCCTTAGAGTATACCAGTAGATATTGAGCTCATAAATTCCAGCAGGTCACGAGTGTGGATGGCAAAGGACAAAATACATCTAATAACAGAGCTATAACAGCTCATAGAGAAGAATGCTAAACTACAATGCCATTTACTCTCTAAATCACTATTCACAGCAAAGACTCGTAAACTAATTAGGAAGACACTCCACACCACTCCCTCATTTCTGTCAGCAGGGAAATAGAGGCTAAACATGGTTTGGCGCCTTAAGATTCCTTTCCATTTTAATGAACTTATCAGGCTGCGGCTAAAGCAGACACGCTGAGAATATAGACACATGACTGGCAGACATCATTTTCAAATCCGATTAATGTTATTTTATTAATTCATTCATCCTCAGGTTTGATGCGCATTAGTTAATAGAAACCCTGTATATATCCTGTAGACTCCCAGCGGCCGCTCATCCGCGAATCTTTTCATTAAATATGTCAGTCAGAAGTTGCTGAGGTTTTATGTTTATCATCAGAGAGCTGTATCAGCCGGTTTCATTTCAATTAGAACTTGGTGTCCAGTTAGCTTTGAGTCTGAAAGGTTTTAATTAACTGATGCCAAATAACCCAGACAATCAGCCTGTCTTTCTTTATCGTAGAAGTGCAGCCAGAATACAATCTACTTCATTCAGGCATTAGTGTAAGGGTGTGTGTTTGTTTGTGGGTTGTTCTTCGTGTGTGTGTATGTTTTTCTTTGTGTGCTATTAAGAGAGAATTAGACTTGGGCTTTTTCCACCTCACAGTGCTGAGTCTAGGGACCCATGCTGATTGTTATTTCTGCTTGTGTGTGAATGGGAATTGGTGCGGATGGAGTCCAGGAAATGCTGAAGAAGAAGGATTTCTTTCCCTCCCAACAACAATCTTGGTTTCATAAAATTCTGTGTGCAGAAGAGACATTTTGTGTAATGGCTGTTTTGTGGGTTTTCCTGTCACTGGCTTCATTTATGCAGTGGGTTAAATACTCTATTTACAATGACTCTCATGCTTTTCTGCTTTAAAACCATGACAGCAATGAATTTTTAACTAGCTTTTGTGTTGTTGTCATAGCAGCAGCAAAGTTAGACTCCTCAAAGACGGGTTTGGATCATTTGTTCAAAGGGATAAACTTAATTTATTTCAAATGATGCTGCATTCAGTGGCGAATGCAGTTGAAGTCATGGGTTTTTTATCAAACATAAATCAGTGAATGGATTTTAGCATTGAGGATTAACACAGCAGGCCAAAAAGAGCATCTGCTCCCCTCTGACTCCCTCCTCATCTCTCTGTCTACATTTGCTCATTAGATTTGTTTCTGTCTACCATCATAATGTCTTTAATATCACAACTATATTCTTTCCTGCTCATGTTGAACAAAGGGTTACCCATGGTTTATTGGTGTATTAAACAAGATAATTGAGAAAACAGGCCTATATTCTGAAAACAGTTTGGAAAAAGAGTCATTAGCCATCATATTCAGTAATGCTGTGTCAATGGAGCGTAGTGTGAGGTTTTCATATTAATTTAGGGCATTGAAGAGCCAAGAGATACGCCGCACCATTGTGTGGTTGCAAATGGGCAAAATGATTTGAATCACAAAGTGGCCATTTGTTTGTCATTAATGTTATTGGATTAAAAAAGCTGACACCCTAACTGAGCCCTTCTTAATCAAACTCATGGAAGACAAATGCATCTCTGTCTAGTCAAATGTTATCAAAATTAGATTAATCACTTTGAAAAACTCATCTTAATCAGTAAGCACTAAGGAGTAATTATGAAGTTGATGCTTCATTATGGCAGAGATCAAATGTTGCTTTTCAATTACCCTGCGAAAATCTGTATGGAAAATGTAAGATTAAAGAGTCACCCCTTTTATACATTGACAAAAATAAGAAAGGCTACATTTGAAATGGTATACTAGATTTGATGGAGAATAGACCATGATCATAATAGATCATGGTCATTAAAATGTGAGTTATGATTCAGAAATATGTGTACTTGCTTTGAATGTAATTCAAATGTTTATATGCCATACAATAAGTATGAGCTGTATATGAAGTGATATACATAAGATTTTTTTTTCACTGACTACGTTTATATGGACACCTGTAATCAGATTCTGAACAAGACAATAGTATGATTAGGGTATTTACATGATTTGCTTTTGGAATATTGCATTCATGCAATTCCAATTCATGCAATTCCTGCAATAAATGTTAAAGCACATAATTCGATTAATGTCATTGTGTCACCACGCCATCCACATTTACATTAGTTTCATGTAGTTTCAAGTGTTTTATTTTAAATTTTTCGACTTGTAACTGCAGTTTGGCACTTTCACTTTCATTAAGCTTGTCTCTGTAACAAATGAGAAATTGGATGCGAGTATAAACTAGTGGAGGAGTGTGTTTTAATAGAATTTGATAGTGCATGTGAAAGAAAAAACATCTGCATTTCACAATGCAGGTGTTTGTGGTCCTTCACTGACTCTGTATGTGCAGAGAATAGTGTCAAACAGCCGTGTGTGTATAGACTATCCTATCTCAAAATGCGGTGAAAGTCCTACACAATTATAATAGTTTGATTAAGGTGTTTACATGTCTGTTCTGCACTTAAATAATGTAACTAAAATCAGCAAGCTCCACATATCTTAATCCGATTTCTGTTTAATTATGTCCTTAGTCGGATTAAATCAATCAAAAATTACTGTTTACATGGTAGACTCTTAATTAGAGTATTGTCTTAATCATATTAAAATCGTATTATTGGTGTCCATGTAAACGTACTCATTGAATATCACTCAATGTATAAAAGGCTGTTAAGAGATCTTTAATACAGTACTTCTTGAGTTACAAGCAGGTGATTAACCTTTCACCAGTGGCAATGTTATTAAATAATAATGAGTATAATAAATATTATGAATGCTGTACTGTAAATAGTAAAGAGATTTGTTGACTTGATCCAACGGTCATTTTAAATAGAAATAATTATCCACAAAATTACAGCTTTACTTTATTCCCTGTCTGATTAATGTAACCTTTGTGAGCCTGGATGAGGCTTATTTTTATAAAAAAATCTCACCAATCCCCAAAAATGCTATTTAATATTGCATTGCTTAAATTAGTGACAAGACTTTTTAATCTTGTAAAAAAAATGGTTCTCACGTCTATTTCCCCACCACAGCTGTATGTTAACTCTGGTGTCTCTGCTGTAAACACATTTAATGGATTTATCTGCCATAATGACCCTTAACAAGACCTAATTAAGTCATCATGAACTATTTGCTTTTTGAAACACATGGGAAACTTCACACAGAGCCCGGCAGGCGAAGAAGACACTGCAACTAAAGATGCCACGCACAACATCTTCCTCTCTTTTTCCAGCTTAGTGGTTCATTGCCAGAATGGTTGCATGCCAACCCTTCAGAAGCCTCAAAGCTACAACTTGCTGCAACATTTATTGGCCAATTACACTAATAAACAATAATGGAGGACCTCCCCTGTTTAGTGATGCCCCACTCTCATCTTGTGCTTTCTTTCATGTCTCTTCATCTTTCCCTCCCCTTTCCTCATAGCTCACGCAAGGCTTATTCTCAAAGTAAGTCTCATCTGCTGCCCCTGTCATGGCTGGGGACTGACATGCCTGTGTGTTTTTAACTTAAGCAATGCTTTCCATTACAGTCTTCTCGCCACAGTTTTGATGCTCTGCAGATTTTCCCCTCTTTTATGTGAAAACACAAGAGATCCACTCGCTAGATGGGGAAAGCATGCTGAAACATGCACAAATGGTCAGCTCATTGGCTTCTTGGTTCACTTAGTGGTGCAAAACAATCTCCTGCCAGCTTTGTAGTATTTAACACTCAATTTGATGTGAATCCGAAAACATTTTACATCATCCGCCTACACATTTGCACACACAGCCTGTCAGACCAAGTGTGGTGTGATGAATGTCATTAGCTTACTGTGTGCTGCGGGCATGCAGAATTCATGAGAGGGCATTTATTCATGCCAGCACCACAAGCATGCAGATTATTACAGGAGGTGGGGAAAAAGGTGAGAGTGTGAATTTGCCAGAGGGATGGAGGGAGGCAAACATCCTGTCGCAAACCGAAAGCTCTTGGAACATGTGAGAGTTGGATGAAGTTCAACCTTTGAGCGAGCCCAGACCTCAACAGGGTTAATGCTTTCACTTTTACGGTGACCTCTGGGTTATTCCCTAATGGTGCGATGAGGTTTGAGTGGGTGAATGTCAGTCAGGGTGGTCTAAAGTGTGTTTGAGTCGAAATGTGGGAAGCTGTTCTGCTAGAAGTTGTCAATTTGAGTGAAAGTCCCATTGGTGCTCTTTAGTGTAAAGTGCTAAGAGGTGGCAGCAGGTTGGAAAAGCATTTTCATCATGCCTAGGAGAGCATGCATATAAGTTAACTTTTTACGTTTTTTTTTTTTAAACAACAGCTTTCATGTAAACAGAGGGCAAAAGTTTTTCTAGTTTAGATTTAGCAACAGGTTTAAATTGGTTAAGCACCACTATTCAGCAGAAAATGTTACTTGGGTTGAAAAAACACCATTAACACCTGACAGTAGACCATCTTTCTGGCTGTAATCAACAATTTTAATTACTTTGCAGACTTTTGCTGTTTTAGTTTTGCATGCACTGATTTAAAAAAAAGTAGTTCTCAAGCATCTTAAATGTCATGAAGGTTTATTACAGCTTGATATATTTGAAAAAAACTATTTGAATGAAAAAGTTAAAATGCAAAAGTGACATGTTTTGCATTGTTTGTGCAGCTTTTAATGTAATGACAGCAGCACTGAATACACTTGAATAAATCTGAATAAGTTTAGTAGTAAGAACATGCCTGTTTTGTATAAGTGTAACATGATCACTTTCATAAATTAACTTTTGTTTAGTGACCTAAAAATCTTAAACATTCATAAACATTGTAATGTGATCTTTTTTTAAAAAGATTCAGTGTTTAAAAAGATTCTGTAAAAATATGATAAAAATGCATGACAACAATTGCTTTTATGATACCTTACCTTATTTTAATAAGTTAATCAGGTTTTAATATTTTTTTTTAAGTTATGCAAAGTTTAACTTAATATTTTTTGACATTTGCCTAATGTAAATTCAGATGACAAAAAAAAACATTTTATTCAACTAAAAAAATAAATAATGCAGCAATAATTTTTACAGTGTATATTAAACATCACATTCTAGTCTTTGGAACTACAGTGCATATGTTGTATACCACAGTGAAAATGATTTGGATCATGTTTTGCAATTAGACGATTGGGGCCTTTCAGCTTTGTAAACCTGAAAATGCTGCCAGAAACAGGAAGATGCTGAAGTCATGCATCTTCTAACACATCTCTAATTAGCTTGTTCCGGGAATGGTGGAGTTTTCCTCTGTGCCCAATATGCCTACTTCAGGAAGACAGTGATGACTCGGAAAATCCTTTTCTGCAGCATGTCACTCTTTCCCTCGCCCTGTTTTCACTCACTGAGAGTGTGTGTGTGCGAGTGATCCATAGCCTTCATCTGGCACCGAAAAGCAGCCAAGCAATTTGTCCCGACCTCTGTCATGTTTGCCCAGCCGCAGTTGCTGTTGGCGAAGTAGTGCCAGGCCCAGTCTGGGATGGGATGCATGTAATAGTGGCTGCAAGGCGCCCAATGTCATTTGGATGTGTGTTTATGTGTGGGTTTCAGGCCATTGTGGTACATTGATAGGGAACAAGAGTAATTCGACTCATTTCCATGGGCTCATCCCCTCTTAGTACTGGAAAATGGGCGATTGTTCTTGCCCCAGGGTTTTAGAGAGCATTAAAGTAGCTTGTGCTTCTGCGAATGTGTGAAATATCAGGGTAAATGTTCTGTATGTGTTCATTAATCTAAATGGTAATGGCTGCGAATATACTACTGTAGGCTCCAGGGAGAATGTATGAAGTGCTAAATCAAAAGCTGAGCTCTGTCTAGAAGACACCTGTTGCAGTAAATGATACAAAAATATAGATGATCAACAATGATGACACAAAGCTGCAATATGCAGCTATCAGATTTTCAAATAACTTTATAATGCATTGGCTTTATTAACATTTCAGCAGCTTGTCTTGGAGTGTACAGAGTTGTGTGTGAATTAATCTAAGAATGCTTTTTGAATTCGTGTTCAGTTCTTGAATCAAACTGATACAGCTAAATGTTATATTAGATCATATCTAATTAATTGAAACCCTGAAACTTATAAAATATTACCTTTTACAATGACACAGTGGCTCAGTGGTTAGCCTCAGAGCAAGAAGGTCGCTGGTTTGTGTCATGGCTGGGCCAGTTGGCATTTCTGTGTGGAGCATGCATGTTCTCCCTGTGTTCGTGTAAGTTCTTCTGGGTGCTCCAGTTTCCTCTACTGGTCAAAGGCATGCGGTATAAGTGAATTGAATGTGTGAATGAGTGTGTATAGATGTTTCTCTGTACTGGGATACAGATGGAAGGGCATCCGCTGTGTAAAACATATGCTGGATAAGCTGGCTGTTTATTCAGCTTTGGTGACTTCTGATTAATAATAGGGCTAAGCCGAAAAGAAAATGAATGAATAAGCCTGAAAAACATTGTTAGAAATAAAAAACTATTGTCACATAATGACATTTTAGGTGTCTTCTGTAAACTGTATTAAATACAACAGAGTCACTTTAAAGATATTTAATATTTTAAAATGAACAACACACTCCTGATGAATAAAGTGTATTCTACTGTACATTTCTAATAGACCTTTGTTTTTCTTACAATTTCTTATTTAAAGCAAGTTAAACTTTTATTTTGATTATGTGTACATAATATCATGGTAGTATTTGTAAATTGAAAGTATAACGGTTCCTTTTTATCTAGTCATGAGTAATAAGGATTTTTAAATAACTTCAGATTTAAAAAGTTTATTCCAAAGGTTTAATCCTGTGTATAACTATGCAACAATAAAAACTGTATTAAACAGACATTTCTGATTTTGACATTGTCTCTGCTAAATAACACACAGATGGTAGTTGTTGATGTTAATGTATCAGCCCGTATGCCAGAAAACAATAAATTTGACTGCAGACTGTGCTATTGGGGGAAATGATGTTATAAAAGTTAAAATATTGCAAAATAGCAGCTGATTAACTGAATGTGTGGTTACTACAGCCTGCTGTGATCTGAACATTTTCAGTATATTTTCAATAGGTTTTGTAGATCCTTCTAAGATTAAATTCGAACAGTTTATTTCAGGTTGTATGAGCTAGATGTTGTAATACTTTTCTCAAATACCACATAATTGATCTGTGAATTAAAATGTGTTAGAGTATCTAAAATCTGGTTCATGTGGTAAATTCTTTAATAAATGAAAAATATTCAGAATTTTCATTGTGGACATAAAGCCATAAGTTTCCTTAATCTGTTTTAAGAGAGTAATCTTCTGTAAAGTTATCGAAATGGGAAGTGGTCATGCCTTTCTGTGAGTTTCCAATGAATAACATTTTCTTTGACCATCAATTCTGTTACCGCTGCTTTAGAATGGCGTAAAAACAGTCCCATGTCAAGACTCGGAAAAAGGGACGTCAGTAAAGCCAAAGCCACATGGTGTGTTATTATCTTCTGGTGTGCTTCCATTTATCTCCTGCCCATGTCATCTCTCTCCTCTGCTTTTCTTTTATACAACATCTGCAGCCCATTGCATTACAATGACTCCCCTAGGATGACCTGACTACGGGGCATAGGCCTGTGGATTCGCTTTGGTCTTGTCATCATTCCTTAACCGTAATATATGATTTGCCGGTCTCTGATGTAAGACCTTGAGAGCCTCTGTGAATCTGTTGCATCAATGCCATATTCATTCCAGTCCATTACATCACCCACAGACTGGCTCATCCTCCTCATTCAGCGGTTTCTCCTTGAATCCTCTGGTTGCGTTGCACAGGTAGATACGTCACCCCTCCTCTTCGTAGTCTGTGAGGCTTTCATCCATCCCAAACCCCCCAAAAAGAAAGCCCACGTTGATTTGCCCCAGCGCACAGCCTTCGCTTCAAAGTTTAGGTCTGAATGTCTTTGATTCCGTCATGGGGAATGTAGGCCAATGGTATCAAGGTGCCCCCCTGAGAGACGCTCACAAAGCACCACAGATAACATGAAACAAAATGTCTAAAGCATCCCAGCCGCAGTCAGGTGAGCGGTACGTTGAATTTCTCTTCAGCTAGAGACTGTGTTTTCTTTCTAAAGCTGGGAGCTAGTCCCTAATGGTTTTTTGGTAGGGTTATATAAAGAGATTTGAAAAACAAATCATTGATAGAATTATTTTACTGCTACTCTTCTAATTGTTTAACAGCAAAGGGTGTCAATTTAATATAAACTGTTTTTTTTATAAGGCCATGTACACTAATTCCGCATTCTTGAGGAAATTAATATATTTCATATAAGGGTTGTTTGCCATTTAGATTAGAAGTATTTCATAAATTAACTTTTTGTATGATGAATAATTTATTTACCCAAATTCAGCTTTCAAAATGATGTTGTTTAAAAAATGTTATCTAAAAATATTACAAGTTATACAATTATAGTATTAGTTTAATGTCCTATAATTAATTTTACTTGCTTAAAACATGTGGTTGATATTTTATGGTGCTTTATGACTAAATTTATTTTGTGTGCTCTGGTTTTTTGTTATCTTTGAATTGAGCAAATTTCTCTTTCTTTTCAGTAAAATTCTAATTCAGCTTCATGTCAATTATGGTAAATCCAAATTACATTTTAACTGTGGAATGGACCAGGACCAGTTCCTCAATTCCAAAAGCTGGCTAATCCTGATTTATGTTTGTTATTTTTATTTTTTTGGATGGCAGTACATGCCACTTTGCTTATTGTCAGACATGTTGCAATCAGACTCAGGATGTTAGTAGTCTTTGCACGCAAGCAAAGAGGAGGTAAGGGCACCTTAAGCCGCACTGCGTATCGCGTCTTCCATTAGCAGCGTCCAGCTGCTCTAAATACCTCTTTAAGGGATTTTCACCACCAGACGTCAGTTAATCACTGCTGGTGTTCCTGTAGCTCTCTGAAATCCACGAAGTTCAGGGTTTCCTCTCCTTTTTGCCTGCCACTTCCCATCAGGCTGTATGTTCTGGCAATTCAGACTCTTTGATGGCTGAACAACAGTAATATGGATAATGTTTCCCCTTGTGACACCCAGCAGTTTGAAACAAATGTTGTTGGAGAAGAAAAATGCTTATAGTAGAAGCACTAGAGCTGTCTTTTCTGATTTGAATATTTACTTGAAGAGTTGCATGCATTATACCTCTCAGACTTGATGATTTCATTGTTTGTAATGCTTTTAGATAAGAGGTTCTCAATCACGTTACTGGGAGACCACCAGCACTGCATGTTTTACATGTCTCCTTTATTTGTCACACCCTTTTCAGATCTTGCAATTTCTGCTAATGAGCTGATGATCTGAATCAGGTGTATTTAAGGAGACAAATATGGCAGTGCTGGTGCTCCTCAGGAACGTGGTTGAGGACCACTGTTTTAGAACACATCTTTCATTCACCCACATCAATTAGCTGCATAGATACTGTAATGTATCTCTGTTTGTGCCTCAGATAACTACCCACAATATTAGACAGATACAGGATCCTCTGCTAAAAGCCTTGCAATTGTCCTACATGCTATGCTGGAAATTGTGTCTCATGTATCTTTTTCTTTCCTATTTTTTTGTGATGGTTTTTGTCTACTCCTTTCATCCCACATTTTAATTCTGACCTATAGCTGGATGTACAGGGCTGTGTTTACCCAAGTGAGATGTGCATGACTGATCTGCACAGCATGATGTACTTACTGCCTAACACGCCAATGGAGAACAGAGTCCCCTGAGTGTAAAAACGAGTTGTAAACGACCATCAGAGATGGTTAACTTGTGATGCACCCCCGTCCTCTACAGCACCAGACATGTCTCACCAATACATGCCTCTGGTGACTTTGATTCCTATTTGTGGATCTGACATACATCCATCGTGTAACATTTTGTCCTCCTTTGTGTTTGTCCTTAATGACTCTATTTTCTTTTTGCTTAGTCTTAGTCCCTTTGAATGTGAAATTAGGACAATTGTGGTTGTGGAGGTAAGTCTACGTAACAATGCCTCATGCTTTCTCTTAGAATTTCATCCCCAAGTCATTATTTGTATTTAAGTCCCTTTTTAAACTATGCTCCATGAAATTGGAGCGCTAGTTTATCTTGCGGTTTTGATTTTTAAGGGGACTGTTGCATTGAAAAGGCCCTGTTGCTCACAATTCATTAAAAAAACCCAGTCAACCATATAGGCAAGATTTGAACTGGGCTGCCAGGGAGTGACAGGGCACATCCCAATTTTCATGTAGCACAAATCACAATTTTCTTTCCAAGTCTGTTGAAATAGAGCAAAGATTGTGATTTGTTACACACAACACACAAAAGCATATGGAGTCCTTGCCCTTTTGGTTCACCAACCAAATCTTTTACTTGACCCTGACTACAACATAGTTTATAATGAAACTCTTTTGAAAAAAGCTTTGGCCTTTATTACCTGAACCATTATGCCAATCTTGAAAGCTGCACCTTTCTGCAATAAATGTCAGGATGAAATTGGTGAGACCTTACTCCAAGACTACTCAGTGGCTTCTGACTGAATGCAGTCTGACAGCCTAGACAAAGGTCATGGTTGAAAGGACAGCACTACACAATCAAATTCATTCTTGCACACTTTAATCACTTTAGTATTGGATAGAGCGAGCCCAAACACCTCTTGATTGAACCCCAGGGTCAAACTCCTGACCTAGCGCTGTGAATAGGGAAGTGGGATACAAATAAATCTTGGAATAAATCACATCGAAGAGTCTCCAGTTGGGGGATGGGTTAGGGCTGAGGGTCTAGGCTGATTGCCATGGCGACAACATAGATGACTCGCTGATGTCTGCTGCTGATCTACAGTAGCCTCTGATTTATGCAGTGACACAGTGGCATAGATGTATGGGCAAATTACTGCCAAATGCAACACGAAGAGGTGATGACTGGGGGTTTGCTCTCTTGAGTGTCATATGTCATGTCAGGTGTCTCCTGATAAAATTGGAGGTTGGAGAAAGAGTTTAAATCTGCTGATAAAGAAGTCACTCTCCCCAGGCTGGCTCTTCCTATAGGTCGCCAGGATTTCAGGTCTGATTGCACAGGGATGCTCTTGGAGGGTGCAAGGCTTAGAGATTAGGTTCTGGAACATTATTTTCCCAGGCAATCAATAGCTCTCCCTGACTGCACCCAAATCATGCTGAAAGTGTCACATGTTGGTGCATCCAAGGCCAGAGGTTGAGGTTATTGTGGGCAAAAGCAGTTGCTCTGTTTTAGTGACAGAATGCCTTCGTTGGATGCTCCTGATTTTGAAGCCTTATTTGTATAGTATTTATTTTTAATATTGAGTAATCTGCTAGGAAAGGGGTGACCATTTGTAACACACATTTTTTTCTCAGTCCGATCAGTTGAAACAGCAACCGATTTGTGACTTTGTCACAAATAATATTAAGTAAATAACTAAGTAAATAATATTAAGTTAAAGCTTACATTATTTGCAAAAACTAACAGGACTACATTTAGGAATGGAAGTAAAAGAATGAGAGATAGCAAGATGGCAAGAAATAAAGCAATTAAACAAACAAAAGAAGGTAACGTCATGTCCTGTTATAGGATCCTACTCAATTAATCAATTGTTAATTTGTTTGTTGTTGGGGATTTGGAGGATATCAGCTCTTGGTCCTCAGAGTAAGTATGTGCTCTGCAAGTACAACAGAAATTGAATTCCTGTAAATAAATAGACTAAATAAGATACAAAGTTTGAATCAGGTACTATGCTTGTGTTATGAACAGTTACAAGCCATTTAAACAATACAATATAATAAAACAAAATAATTCCTGTTGTTTTTGTTGTACTTTTTAAGATCTACACAGTAATGACTCAATAGAGTACAGTGAATTCTAAATGTTTGACTTGATATTTCAGCCTATACAATTCTGGGGCAATGTAATGTACTGTAGATTTGCAGCATCTCCACTTGTGTCACATATGTAACTCTGTAAACAGTCAAGAACAATCTCAATCTTCTCTGTTTAGTGAACTTTTTTCCTAATATGTCATGAAGTACACATCCTAAAACCTGTCTAAACAGCAATTTTTTGACAAATCACTGTCTTTCTTCAGAAGAAAATTGATTAATACAGCACAACTGATGCCATGTATATTTGCACTTACCATAATTTAAATGCATTGTTAAGACTCCTGTACTGTAGGTCTCTTAAATAACTTCAAATTATGCATTCCAGTGCTGCTTGCCTAAATCTTAATTTTCTCAATTTTTTTAGTCAATCTGACTCAGCAATGTTCTATATTTACATTAAAAGCGGCTTTGTCTGCCTAGCAGTTAGGGCTGCACAATATATAATTTTAGCATTGATATCACAATATGCACTATATCTGCAATAGTCAAATCGCAGGAAGTGTAATGTTAAGTTTATAGGTTGATAATATAGTTTACCAGGAGCCACAGTTCAGAACCAGAAGATTTTTAGATTCACAGAAGAGTTACCATAATGTAGTGACAGTTTATTCTTTGCATGTGTTTTAAGGCCAGTGACTGTGTACAGTAAGCATTCAGGCACAAGAAATCTTATTGTTTACATCTAATAAAGATGTATTTGTTGAATAATGTATTTTTTTAATAATGTATACAATAAAGACTCTACAGTGTTATTTTACGTTTGATTATTCAACTTCTGTACATAAATATTGTAATGTTAATTTTTTTTTTTCTATCTTCCCAAAAATAGTCCAGAATAATCACCACAATTTTCCAGAATTATTTCAAATCAGTCAGAATTTATGAATTCTTTTTAAATAGAGTTAGTCAAGCTATCTGGTGAAAATGTATTCATATCACAATGTAAATCTCAGCAAAACAAAATATTGCAATGTCAAATCTTTCCAATATTGTTCAGCCCTACTAGCGGTTCTTTCACACCCATTTGCCCTCCAGCAGTTGAATATTGACTGAGGAACCAAATTAATTTCCATAGTTGGTGCATGGCCTCAGCGAGAATAAATCAATTGTCTGCTGAAATTTTCACCTGCTACTGGCCTACATTCATAACTTCAACACGTGCATTCTGATAGGGTCACAGAATCACCCAAAACATGCCACTAGACTGGTAACTGCCCCCACACATAGCTTCCCTTTTGCCACAAGTCAAGTGGAAAAAAGCAGAGACATGCCTGCCATTGCTAAAATAAAGTGCTAATTGGATTTTCGCATGTTCACATCTGGGAATAGCTGGAGCAGGTGAAAGAAAGCTTTTACATGTCACATGACAACACGGCTTGGCTTTCCTCGTCCAATTCAGCATCCTTTTATAACACCCCTCTAGGCGAATTGGCCAAAGTGTTTTCCATCAAGCTGGTCAAAGCTTATTCCTAATCTTGTCCATGGAGGATAAAATGAAAGGTTAACCCTCCATAGACTCTTCACCATTCTGGATCAATACAATGCTCACTGGATGAGTCTCTCGCATCCCCCCTACCAAGTTATATTGGCCAGTGTGTTTCATCTTTTTTAATAGGTGCTTTGAGACCTACTTGACACCTTAATGTCCAGTAGAGGGTCAAGTCAGGAAAGATACCCCTGTCAAAGACACTGTTCATTAACTCCTTTGAAGAAGCTCAGATGCTTGATAAGTTGGGTGGGGAGATGCTTAGGTTGATACGAGCTTCTCTTTGTTTGCTTAAGCATTTTTTTCATGACGTGGATGTGCTCAGAACCTTAGATCTATATCTCAGAAGACTTTGATAGCACTATAATCCTATTCATCAAACCCTTAAGACCTAAGATAGCACACCAGTTCTCTGATGAGAGAGAAGGAGGCTGTCAGTAGCACAGGGAGTCACTGAGGAAGCACAGACAGTCCCTGCAGAGGCTTATTATGGAGTGTCATCGTCAGGCCATGCTTTGATAAGTAGCAGCAGCTTTAATAAAATCTGCTGACTGGGACGTCTGGTCACTGTGGTGCCCTGTTATAGGTGCTTGGGAGAAATTTGTTATTTTTTCAATACTTTCTCCTGCACAAACTCAAACAGGAAATAATATCACTGAGAGGGTCCTGGCAGATTTTTATTACGGTGTGTCAAGGTCATAAAGGTGCAGCCACATTTATTGTTGTATGGCAAATATTTGTGCAACAAATTCACTCAGTTCATTGAGAATCGATGCAATCAGGATAATTATGTGAGAGTGAGAGGTGCAAATTTCACAATTTAAAAATACAAATTTACCATGTTGTCCAATAGAAAGTTGTTTAGTTGAAAAATGGCTTTGTGAGTTTAACATCTTCAAACTATTATACAGGTGGCTCATCCAACCTCAGTTGTTCTGTTACTGGGGCCAATTCTTTATATCTTCCCCACATTTGCAATACAAGCAATGTAATAAAAGTTCAGAAAAGGAATTGGTAAAACAAGTAAATGTGCAGAACACAGTCAATTTACAGTCTAAAGACAATTATTTTTTTCTATCCAGTTTATTGCTGACTCATTAAATGTGTCCTTGCCCAATTATCTTTTACAAGGAATATTATGTATGGCATGTCAATGAATCAGTATCTTTGCTTTTTATCCAATCTGTGCATTAAGATCTAAAAAAAGGTTGCACACACAACGATGTAGTTTATATACACCATGTCCTTGAACTGCGTTACTGCACAGCTAGCTCCAAAAGCCCACATCTGTTAAGCTTTTATAGAGAAGGGCAGTGTCTCATAGTAAATGCGATGCTCAAAGTGAAAATCTCTTCTATTCAGTAGAGCCTGCTGTAGTGATGAAATCAAATCAATGTCAGTCCATAGCCTTCAGTTACATTGATTGGAGATTAATTTAACCTTACTGTGTGTTAGGTTAAATGACTCATCTATCTGCCAGTCTCACTATTATTGAAATGAATATCAGTTTCTTTAGACTATTTATAGACATTTCAGGTTTCACTTTCTCTACCAGTACTGACAATTACCTCTAAGACAGGCTTGCCAAATTATCTGAATTTATCTCTTATTAAATCTTAAAACCTCTTGGTAGTTTGTAATAATCTAAAAATCTCAAGGTGCTTGTCAAAATTGTATTTAGCTCTCTAGAAGTTATATTATAAAGGATCCCTTTTCATTTATTGATATAGTCACTTAGTAGTCACTATAAAATAGCCCTAAA
The DNA here is from genome assembly GCF_052040795.2 of Danio rerio. Classification (NCBI taxonomy): domain Eukaryota; kingdom Metazoa; phylum Chordata; class Actinopteri; order Cypriniformes; family Danionidae; genus Danio; species Danio rerio. The sequence goes on from NC_141024.2 coordinate 21,206,126, forward strand.
AATATAACAGTCACTATTAAAAACTACAAAACCTGACCCCATGGCTGATTTATAAGTATGTCAAAAACCAAATACCCCATTCATAATCTTTAATAGATAGTTTTGCTTTACTTATATGTATAGATATACAGTATTTGAATAGCTACTGCATGCTTCTCATGCATTGTTCTGTATATTGGAGAATACTCTTACCTCACTTCAATATGAATACCACTTGCCTCCTAAGAGACCTCACCTGTCACAGACACCTGTTACAGATGATACAGTATGCAATGATATGTAGAAGACATATTGAACAGGTTTAAGTTTAGCGCTCAGAGAACATGCAATTTATTTGTGCAGAACGCCATTGTCCTTTGTCCACTTGAGAGAAACTTCATTGGCTATTGGTCCTGTTGCACTGATCGAAACTGACTTTGGCAATAGTAAAGGTCTACAGCCTAACCAGTCAGAAGAAATGCTCATTGACTGTTGGCTTCAGGTCAGTTAGGTGTTAGCTGGGCTCAGCTGGCGTGTAAAGCAGAACAAATGAAGCAAACTCACAAGAAACAAATCAATGGCTTTCCTCTCTTTCATCGACACTCAGTGTTGTAGAGAGAAATCCTTGAGTGTTTTTTGCATGCATGTTAACCAGAAATCGTTGTCTCTAGGCATGCAAAAGTAGTTCCCTGCAAATCTGTGTGAAGTTGTTGTGGGCAGCTGGCTGGAGACAATCTGCTCTCTTTCCTGCTTGTCCATTCTTCATGTGTGTCGTGTTGTCAGGTGGTGTTTATTTCTGTAGGTTTTTCTCTTGCTGTTGTGGATGCTGTTAGAGTGTGCCCTGTCTCCACACGCTAAAGTCATTCATCACTTACTTGCTTTGTATTTGGGTCTCCTGTTTTCTTTTTCCCCCCAGGTTGTATATGGGTCGCATTGTTTTTGTGCACTCTGTGTTTGAGGTTCCTGCTGTTTTGTACTAAATATCCCCTCAGGGACCAAAGGCATGAGTAAAGTTTTAGATGTGACTTTACCTTTGCTGTTTAATTAGTATATGTGACATTGAGTAGGCTATAGTATTTGAAAAGTTACAGCTGTTAAAGAAGTAGTTTATGCATCTATCTATTTATCCTTCCCTCCATTATAATAGTACTTACAAACAATTCTCATTTTTGTGTAAAGTTTTGGCAATGTTTTAAAAATGTTCTATAAAGTAGTTCTAAAGTGGTTCTAAATGGTATATGTATATAATAACTAAGTTACTTTTTGTCTGCTCCTTTGAGGAATATAGCGTATCAACTGTCCTGGAACCGTGCTCATTAAAAAGGGCCCAGACAAAAAGGAACGGCTCATTCTGCTGCTGGCTTCTTTCAGCATGGCTTTTTAACAGTTATGTTGATGGACCTTTGAAATTGATTTTTTCCCGGCTGACAAGATGGAATGTCTGATTATAAAATTCATGAAGTTTGTCTTCCCTCCTCACCAAGACCTTCTAAAGGTCTGCCAGGGCAATAAGCATCCACATTTCTTCTTTTTGTGGTTGTTCACCTTCTTCTGCTTCTTAACTTTTAAAGTTTGTACTATCTCAAATCTGGAAACATGCTACCTAGGTAAAATTGCAGCATGAAGAAGGACAAGGTGAGTCTGTCAGCATGTACTGGTTTGCAGCCATCATTCAGTTAAATCAGTTCTGCTGCAGGGTGGAGAATAACTTCTCACCCTCCTCTCTTCTGTTTCCTTCTCTTCCTCTCTTTGCTTTGTGTTTGGAGCTGTAAAGTACATTCTCATTCACATGCCTGAAGCCTGTATTCACCCTTCTTCATTTTGTGAGGAAGTTTCTTGATCTGCTAAAGTTCTTTGTGTTTTTAACTGAGCAGAGAGAGAGTCAAAGACAGGAAACCTGCTTTTAGTAGTTTTGTTTTTATTTTTTATTTTAAAGCATGCTACTTATTTGGGCGTGCATTTCTTGGGGTTTTGCTTGATATACGTTTTTTCATTCTCATGAAATGAAGGCAGTTTTTATATTGATCAAACATATTTACAACATTCATACATGTATACAGCTATGTGGAAGCAAAATAAGAAACCGCTTAAAAAATCTATTTGAATTGCAAGTTTATGGTGAAGAGTTAAAACAATTTCTGTGAACTACTGATGGAATTTTCAATCACAGCAAATGAAAACATTTTATCCTTGCCATGGCTTCATCTAAAAGCTTGGGCAGCTGACTTGTTGCTTTGCTGCTCTGACAAGCGATGATTCTGGCTTCTGTGTTTGAACATGAAGGCACCTCATAAAACAGGTTTTAGACCAACTTCTGAGACAGCATAATGATTTAATCATGTTCAAAACTATAGGAATATAATGTATATGATAACTAAAGGAATATTGAATTACTGCTATACTAGGTTCTCACTACAAAGGCCATAAAAATTGGAAAACATTGGCAAGGCAAGGCAAGTTTATTTATATAGGTCATTACATACACAATGATAATTCAAAGTGCTTTAGATAAACAGGAATAAAAGAAACAAGATAATAAAAATTATTTAAATAATTAAAATGACTAAAAACAGATAAAATGTTTTAAAACAGGTTATAAAAGAATGTAAAAGAAAAGAATGACATAATAGTGCGATCTGTCGGACATAGCACAGTGCTCATTCAGTAAAGGCACAGTCAAATACAGGTGTTTTAAGTCTTGATTTGAATGTGTCTAATGTTGGAGCACATCTGATCTTTTCTGAAAGCTAAATCTAACAGCAAGTGGCACAGTAGCTAAAGGTGGATGCACCATGCTTCAATTGAACTACTTGAATTTACTTGATCCTAGAGATCTGAGTGATCTGTTTATATTTGTTTTCGGTTTGTATTCAGTGCGCATATTTGTAATTTATTGAAGTCCTAGGCCGTTCCGCAGCCAATTTGTTCATTCCATTCAGCATTTGGCTTTAAAACACAAGCTTTATCATATTCTCTGCTTGGTTGTGAAGAATACAGGCCTTTATCGATCACTCTGTTTGAAAAAAATAAAATAAAAAACTTCCCACTGCTGTATAGCCAGTTGCTATGCATATTAATCAAGGTACAGATAACTGCCTGTTATATGAGAGACTGCATCGAACTTCACAAAATCTGCAAATATGCACTGCTGAGACTATTTAAGTTTTTTTGAAGAGACATGAAAGTGCTTCAAAGCTTGTTTTTTTTTTTTCAGGAGAAACATTTTAAAAATGAAAGGCTTCTGGGACAAACAGTTGAAATTAAATAGGAAATATCTATGCCTATTGCATGTTGTGAAATATCTGTTCCTATGTTGTGGTGAGCATGTTCATTGTATATTTGCAGTGCACATTTATTCTTTGTATTGTTATGTTGAATATATACAAGGACTACCCTTCAGTACACAGATCATGGATATATTCTCTTCTGCTTTAACAGAAGCAGAATTACCATGGAGAGACTGTTGATTGGCAGCATGCAATTATTTATTTGCTATGGACTTATGTCTCTGGATAGTGCGCTGTAGGCACTAGGGTAGGGATTTCACAGGCAGGACAGAAGGTTTCTTCTTTTTTGTGTTTTTGTATACCATTTTTTGCGGAAACATAAAAAATACATGAGTGCTGGACAGAGAGGAAGTGGGTTTCTTTGAATACAGATGAACGAATGCAGCACCGGACGCTGATCATATGCATTCATAGTAGTAAGCCTCCAGCTACGGATCTCATAAAGCAGCTCAGAAATTCACAGTGAAAAATTTCCAAGCATCTGTTCTCCTCAGATGCCAGGATGTTGGGCCATTACCCCAGCTCATCATTAAAGGTACATGAGAAACGAGAGGTCATGTTTGATCCTCATCCGGCTCAGCCCTGTGTAACCCAGTGATGGTCCGTTTCATCCACTGCATTAACACTTCACTCATTTTTTCAGAGATTTACATGCCTTCTTGTAGACTGTGATAGAAAGTGCTGGTCAATAATGTGCCTTACGCTTTTGGTGGTGCCCCCAAAGTAAAACCGTCCTAGGTCGATTAATTAGCTTCATCAGAAAGAAAATTCAGTTTTACCATAATTTATTGAAAGGGTTATTTATAGCTGGTCTAAACATTTAACATTTTTGCTATGTTTTAACACAACAGTGGAAAGAACAAAGAAAATAATGGAAATTAGGATTAATGGAAGTATCATAAAGTTGCACTGTCCAAATTCCCATCAGAGCATAATGGGTCGAAATGTGTGAAAAAAAAACACTAAAGGTTTTCAATCTTTTTGACCATACACAAATATGATCTGCATTTTTAAAGGACCCTCATCACAAAATATCTAGAATCAGAATCAGAATCTAGAATTATAGTTACTTGAATAAAGACCTATATATATATACAAATGGACCTAACTCTTATTTGGAAATGTAAGGCATTCTTTTTCCATCTTATTATACAACTATTTTGTTTATTAATTTAAATGAAACATTTATAAATAAGAACTTATATTTATTTGTTTGCATTATTTAATCTTATGATGATTTTTTGAATACAGTTTTGGACAAATAATTAGTATCCTATTCAGCAGTATTTATTTATTTTACACAAATTTGTGTGGGTTACGTATTATTGATGTTTATAAGATCTTTTTTTTTTTTTAAGAGTTATTTTTTTCGGGGTTTTCACCATTATTTTTGACAGGACAATAGAGAATTGACAGGAAAGCATGGGGAGCAGAGAGAGGGGAAGGATTGGCATAGGACCGCGAGGCAGAATTGAACCCGGGTCGCCGCGAGCACCGGAGTGCATGTGTCGACGCACTAACCACTACACCACTGGCGCTGAGATAAGATCTCATTTTAATTTGAATATTATATATTCAGATTAAAATATCTGAATATTTTCAAAGACCCCCTGCAATAGGCCATGCTTCAAGGTTGCCTAATATAATGTCCAAATTGGCAGTGCAGTTTCATTTACACAAATTTTGTGTCAAGAGACTAGAGATGTTTTTTTTTTTTTTTAATCAAATACCAGTCTCTATTGCTTTCTATTCACTGTGTGCAAACAAAGAATTATCACAGCATCGCATCACTGCCCAGAGATTACAGCCTGTAGTGTTAATATCAGCCTGTTTGACTGAAACAGACATTCCCTAGTGTCTGTCTCTATTATCTATGCAACTAGGACTACAGCATTGATGTAATTGGATGCAGAGGGTCATAGGACAACAAAAAGCTCAGATGCCAAGAGACAAGAATTCATTGCTGGTGTCTCATCCCTAAGGGGTTTGAGAGCCTCATGCATCAGAAGTTACAGCTTCTGGAGAAACCTGGTGCCGTGACCCGGATCCACCGATGAGGGCATGTTGCTCTTTGATGTTTCTCTATCTGCTCTGCTTTATTATTGTTGTCTTCTTTATAACCTTGTTCTCGCATCTACCCAAACAATAAATCATTCCACCAGACGGAAAGCCTCTGCAATGTTTTCATGTTAGTATGAATTGTGATAAATTAAGTGATGTGTAAAAGCACAGGGCATATTTATTCATGATGCTTTCACACTGCATTCAGTCCCCATTTAAATGAGACTTCAAACAAATACAGCTAATAAAGTCAAACTACAGAATAACAGCCCCACTCACATGTCACAACAAGCCCATTCTATAGAGTTGCATTTATTTTACATGACCTTTCTATAAAACAGTCTATCTCTTGAGTGTTTTCGTATTGATAAATTGCTTTGCCTTTCAAAGCTGTGAGTTTTTGCATTTATTTTATGTGTTTTATCTTCATGCGCATCTGTTTCGCATGGTGGAATAAAGAAGCTGAAAGATCACATTTTACTTTTTTTTTTTTTCCTTTTTTTGATCATGAGGATTGTCATCTACCAGTTGTGTGGTTGTGTTAAGGACAACTGTGAGCTCTCCGATCCAGACCAAGATTGGAGATTGGGGTTTTGGCTTTGTGCAGTGCTGCCAGTTGAAATGTCAAATCATATCCCATGAGGAATCATTTCATTTTGTTGGAAAGGCTGGGGCGTATTTAGGGCATGGTGTTTCCTAGTTACTGTTTTCTAGGGCTTGAGAAGAAACCTGAGCATCTCAGGTGGAACGCAAAATATTTGTTCATTTCTTTTCTACATGGTTTCCTCTCTTGCATTTATTATACTCTGCATCCCTGTAGAAAATCCAGATGTTTCTGTGGTGTGGTAGTTTGGGTGATAGTATGCTGTTTAACAAAATTTTAAACAGGAAGTTTGTGACCCCAAGGAAGTTATTACTAGGTCTTTTCACACTTGAAATAGTAGTAGTTAGCATTGACGCCTCACAGCAAAAAGGTTGCTGGTTCAAGTCCTGGCTGGGCCAGTTGGCATTTTTGTGTTTGCATGTCACAACAATTCTTACGTACAAACAGTCTTTTAAAAAATCAAATACATGCACAGAACAACATCAGTATTTATAGCAAATAAATGAATGTAAGTCTTGCGAGTTCTTACACCCTTATCAGTGTTTCCTCTAGGATTTTTTCCAGCTGTGGCGGAAAGCCTTTTTTTTCTTACACAGATCTACCAGTGGCATTATTTCAATGACAAATGTCTTGAGCGCAGTAATACAATTCGAGATCGCATTTATGTAATAGCCTACAGCATGCGGATCTCTTTGCTTGCGTGCCGATTTCCTCTGCTCGTGCACAAAACTTCTTGCATGCCCCCTCAAATATAAGCCGCTTCAAGAGCGCGCAGATCTTGTGCGATATCAAATAAATGCTGCTGAAGTGCGATTTAGTACATTTATGTAGTGAGTATGTCTCCAGCATTTATTAGATTTGCTAGGAATATTTATGAATGTCTCCTTAATAAACCTACAGAGCGGTATAAATGCATCCTAAAGTAAAGTGAAACGGCAATACATCGTGTTTGCTGGCCTCACGCAAAGTCAGTCAGTCAGTCAGCACGTAAACTTAAAGGGTAAACAAATGAAGCACAGCACTACTATGGTTACGGAAAAGTTTGCGCTGTTATAATTCACTCACCCTTTAATACCTTTTGGTGCGATTATTACCGACTATTAAAAAAATAAAATGTTTTGAATGAGAAGCTATAATGTAGCCGTGGCGGGATGAATTCTGGCATGGCGCCCTGCCATGGAAGATTGAATGTAGCTGAAACCATGCTTATGATTGGTCACGTGTTCAACAGAAAGTGTTGCTATTGGCTCTAATGCACTGACACTGTTTACCAATAAGTGACACTGATAAAGGCAGCTGCGATCACAGCTGATCTTTGATAGACGCGGAGGAGAAAACTCACTCCGCAGACACAAGCTTGTGTTATCTTTATCTAGAATTATCACTGTAACAGCCGAAAGGCAAAGGAAATGTTAACTCACACCAGCAGGTCAAAGGTCCATAGTGAAAGAAAGAAAGAGAAATGGAGTTTACTTTCATTTTCTCCATAACAGTGAAACAGGGCACACATGCAGTGAATTGTGCAGAGTTCCTGCATTTTTTAAATAGTTGGAGTGTTGTAATTACTTGTGCTCACCTTCCTCGCCATAGTAAGCTACCGCAATATAGCACATATGAGATAAATGACGTCAGTAATAACCAGTTATGATCTATTACTGAACAGATACCTAAGAAACAATTAATTTTGACAGCCCTAATATTTAGTATATTTTTCATTGTTGAAAATATAATTATATATATATATATATATATATATATATATATAAACATTAGCCCCCCTGAATTATTAGACCCTCTGTTTATTTTTTTTCTCCAATTTCTGTTTAACTGATAGCAGATTTCTTTAACACATTTCTAAACATAATGCTCTTAACCGCTTATTTCTAATAACTGATTTATTTTTTCTTTGCCATGATGACAGTAAATAATATTTTACTAGATATTTTTCAAGACACTTCTATACAGCTTAAAGTGAAATTTAAAGGCTTAACTAGGTTAATTAGGTTAACTAGGCAGGTTAGGGTAATTAGGCAAGTTATTGTATAATGAAGGTTTATTCCGTATCTATATCTATATTTATTCCGTGTCTATCGAGAAAAAAATGCCTAAAGGGGCTAATAATATTGTTCTTAAAATGGTGTTTAAAAAATTAAAAACTGCTTTTATTCTTGCTGAAATAAAACAAATAAGACTTTCTCCTGACGAAATTTTATCAAGCATACTGTGAAAATATCTTTGCTCTGTTAAATATCATTTGGGAAATATTTAAAAAAGAGAAAAAAAAATTCAAAGGGGGGCTAATAATTCTGACTTCAACTGTATATCATATAAGTTTAAAACTAATATTCACTGCTGTGTATATTACTGCTTATTTCTTATATTAACTTAATGAATAAAACTATACCGGCCCAAACTCGTATGGTTGGTCAAATGACTTATATAAATTAATATATGTTACGGTTCCAAAAAGAAAGCTATTCTTTATCATAAAGTTAAAAAAAAACACATTTCTTAATAGATAAACCACTTTAACAGATGCATAATTTTTTATGCATAAGCCATTTTGAGCCAAAATTATTGTATGCCTTAAACAATCTTATTAAAATTGGCCGTTCCTGACAAATCAGACCAATCCATCTTCTCTCATCCATTCTCTGACGTCAGTGCATACTAGTGATTTTATGCCAGTGCCCTTCACCATGCTCACCAACCTATGCCTTAATGTACCACTTACTCCCTGTTACCCTGGGCAACAAGCGCTGCCCATCCCTGCTTAACTCAAGCCCACCAGACTGTGTCTGGCGGCACGTCAAAGCCAGCCGTCTCTCATCCAGTGTGTGTTACGTGAGTGTGTGTCTACATCCCCTTCCCCCTGCTTCATAGAGCGTGAACACTTGATCAAGGCTGTGCATGCACACACACAAGACAATAGGCTATAATCATACAGGCAGAGGCAATGAAATCATCCTGCAGTTCCCAGTCGTAGCCACTTCTCTCTTTCAAACTCCCAGCAGTGCTTCAGTAAAGCAAGCCCTGCAGCCATTTTTCAAGATGGAGGTGATTGTGGCTGATTAATGGAGCACCCTTGTAATCAAATCTCACCGCAGTGGCATTGCAATTATAGCGGGTCATCTTTTCTTGCTGAAGAAAACCTGGCCCAACCCACAGCTGTTTCTATCTCCACTCTGCATGTTCACTTTTTAGATTTTGTAGACATGACCTTACACTCCAGCCTCCTCCTTTTCTCTGTGCACGGCCGACTGTCTGGACGGCAGGGATGAAACCGTCTCATTATCGCTGACTTCCTCTTGGCCTTTCTCCAGGCAGGCTTGAGTTTGTTCATTGCTCTCCAAACAGTCCATATCTGTCCCTTTTATTTTGCTTTCAGACATTGTTCACTTATATAGTGGTCTCTTTTGACTTCTAAAAACCAATTTAGGTCAAAAATGAGTGCAATTACGAAATTTAAAAGGTGCCCTACATTTTACCTGTGTTATTAAAAAAAGAGCACTAGACTGTGTCCTGAAGTACTATATTACTGCATATTTAAATTAGTGCTGGGCAAAGATTAATCACACCCACTGTAAAAGTTAGTTTTGGCATAAAATATCTGTGTTTGCTGTGTAAATGTATTATGTATAACTACACATGTGGATACTTTTGAGAAATAATTAATTTATATTTAGTTATGAAAAAATAGTTGTATACGATACAAGTATTTTTTGTTTATATTTATGAGTGTATATTTACTGTATCTATCACATGTGTAGACGAGGCGAAGATGACAATGGTATCCAAAATCATTGTCAAATCAGGCATAATGTCAAAAACATGGCGGCAATCAAAAATCCCATAGTATCAAAACAACGATTAGGAACAAAGCAAGAAAACTTAAACAAGACTAACAAAAGTGACAGGAAACAAAGAGTCAGTACAGACTGGTGTATGCAAAGTGTGTAAATAGTCCAGATAATCCATGATCACAGGATTCAGCTGTGTGTAAGTTATCAGTGGTGAATGGCGACTGGTGTGTGTAAAACAGCTTGCTAGAATTTGTAGTTTGTGAATGACATGTAGTTCATCAGTGATCTGCCAGAAATCATGCTATTTATGTAGATAATACATATATACCCCCCTCCCCACTCACACACACATTATATAAATAATTAACTAATATTTTAGATGCTATGGAGATTGTGTATTTGTTAACAATTACAAAATATGAAAGGTGGCCTATTTTTTACCTGTTTTTAAAAAAAACAGTTCTCTGCAAACTATCCCAAAGAGCTTTATGACTATGTACTTAAAGAATAAGTTTAATTTGTTTAGGTTTATTTATTTAATTTTTTTTTACTTTATTCATTTTCATTTTTGACAGTATAAGTACACAGCAAATAACGTGACTGTGTTGTGTTTTATTTAGTTTTCCGTGGGGTGAGGTTGCCTCATGGCTGATTTATTGAATTATTGATGTTCCTGTTTGTTTGTTTGTTTGTTTTAATGAATTTCTGTTGTGTTTGGTTCATTGCATCTACAGGCACACAGAACATACACACATTTGTTGCTAATTTTGATAGTGTTTTATAATACATGGACATCCAGCTTATAATAGTTTTTTATATATTTTTGTTTGCAGGTGTGAAGTCACCTTACACCATTATTTTATTTTATTTTATTTTATTTTATTTTATTTTATTTTATTTTATTGTTACAGCATCATAGGACATATAGAACATAAGTAATGGTGTTTATTTTTGTTCTGAGGTGTGGGGTCACCTCATGCCTGATCTTGCCTATAGCACCTTGCGAGTCTGGACCTCAGCAACCTCACAAACATTATCTTCTTCTTTTTTCATCCAAGTGCTGCTTTTCATTTTGAAACCATATCGGTCTTAATCTACCCTAACTTTTCATTCACCAACTGCCCTCGCCAAACAACAGTGACATTAGTGTTTATAGCAGCATTCTGAGAAAAACAAACAAGCTGTTTGCATCATGCATTTTCACATTACACTCTCTGACCTATCCCGAAACACTCTACCAATTACACAGATCTCTCTACTCATCTCTGCAATCTCCAGAGCCCCCATATTTTTTTAGTTTTTTTTTTGTTTCTTAAAATAGCCAGGCTAAAAAACACAGCCCCCCTCTACTGCACCAAATGAAGCCTCTGGCATCCAAATCAGCCATTCTGTTGAACAGTAGAGTTAAACCTCAGCTGAACCGCCCTCATATGCAATCGCCTCTAATTCATTGATTGAACACAACAGCTTGTATTCGTGCTGGAGAGTGGTTTGTGAACTGGACAAGGACGGAAACATCATTAATATAGTCTGTCCAGGCAGCTCACCAGCGAAGTAGCCATTCGAATCATTGGCCGCGAATAATTCAGCCAAATGTGCTATTATTAAGAAACTAATCCAAGAGAATAACAAGACTTGGCTTCTGCTACTGATGATTAAGTCTTAGAGAGGTATTTCAAAAGTGTTTTAATAAGCCATTGCTCCTTCCACAATCAGTTACACTTTGGTTTTGAATTCAAGGATTTTTAATGGTGACCGCGAATCAATAGATTTCTAAAATCTCTCAGGGTTTACTGAACTTTTTGAGTTTGAATGACGGTTGAATTATATTTCTGTCGCTCTTGTCAATATTGCTGTAATTTATAGTCTACAGCATCCCTCTTTACCGGATTTGGGTTTCTATATACAAGCTCTGTTTTAGTCATGAGACTAAAGTTATGAGGGAAAAGAAGGCTAGTGTTATCAGCGTATCCCAGCAGTCATTTAGTCTTCATTATGATAGTTTTAAGAGCCCTGTAGGTCTATTTTGGTATTATTAGGCTGTTGGACACAGCATTTTATGCTCCTAATTTCACAGTAAAGCACTGTGATCACTTGTTGGCTGGTAATAACAGAGATTGTCTCGTATGTCACAGAGACCTGAGGTTTGACTGCTTATTTCAGAAGGCTAAACATATTTGACGGTTCATGCTATCAACACCAGACCTGCAGTGCTCTGGCATTTTTTTCGATCCACTGACCTGATAGGATCTATCAACAACTAGGCTAGCATTGATTTCTCTTAGGGTGGCCTGCTACACTATATGATGTTTAAAGGTTGAGTTCACATGGGACAGTTTGGGGTAACTGGCAGATATTTTACATGTCTATTTTAGGATGTCAATTCCATATAGTTCAGTACAATACAAAGCAACATTAACAATAAACATTAAATACAATTCTAAAAATTGGCAGCTGAAAATGTAACTTTCCATCACTGGAATACATTTTTAAATGTTTTAGGATAATCAATTCTTGTTTGTCCATAGTATGTGAATGAACAAGTCTATAGGTGTTTCCCACTACTGGCTTGTGGCTGGAAGGGCATCTACTAGTTGGTGGTTCATTCCACTGTGGGGACCCCTGATAAATCAGGGACAAAACCAAAGAAAAAATTAATGAATGTATTTAAAAATATATATTACATCCTATTCCTATAAAATAAAATATCTCAATGGTACTGTTTTATCATTCTTAGAAACATAAATGCAACCCTCTTACAGTCTTTCAGATTCTTTCAGAATTTTAAATAAAACCACTATCTAAGAATTAAATATTATTTTTTACGATGAAAGATCGTGGAAGTTAAATTCTAAAAATAGCCCGCAATAGATGAAATTCGCAAAGTAGTCTGCTTTATTTTTTACAACTATTATAGATGTTTTAAGGCTGTAAAATCCCTCACTACACTATTTTGTCAGATAGGCATTAACATTTTCACACTTTTGTCTCGTTTAAACACTCGCTGAACTTCTACCAACTGTTGGTAGAAAGTCCAACTGTTTGTGTGATGGTTAGCATCTTCTCTCTGTCTTTTGGGTGCTACCATGGGTGCCTTTTACAGTGCTGAATGTTTCGTCAGCATTATGGGGTTTGTTGGGGAGGAAACTTGCAAACATACAGAACAGATCTTTAGAGTCACACTGCTAGTGATCAAAGATTTATGTCAATTTGGCAAACTGAACACATTCTGTACTGTATAGGGGACACAGCACTAAGGAGATTGATTGACAATAGTCTACAGCCAATCAGGATGCAAAACACAATGCGTTAATAAGAACGCAGAACACAATGCACTGTAAAAAAAAAAGGGCATGTCTAATTGTTCTAAAAAAATCTGCGAGACCGCAACAGGTGAACCGCATAACAAGCAACCACTGTAATTATTGTTTTAAATGCTCTCAGTTTAATTTTGAATAGTGCACAACTAAATTAATATAGTTTTGCTGAAAATGTACTTAATTTAATATGCTTATGATTTTTAAACTTTTGATATGTGTTAGGTGATTTAACAGCTGAAGACAATTTAGCATGCCGGTTCGGTATGTTGCAATAATGTTATTAGAGGGCATTCATGAAAATACTCAGTGTTGGAAAGTAAACAGATTGGAAGAGAGATAGAGAGAGAGAGAGAGAGAGAGAGAGAGAGAAAGAAAGGCTCTGAGCATCATCGTGTTTACCCTAAGCACGTTTACCCTCAATCACAGTACATTACCCTGGAGAGAGACGAGCAGACTGCTGAAGGAATCTCTTTCTCCTTGTCTCACTTGGTTTCTCTATAAATCTGTCTCTTCATCTCTCCACGTCTTGCCTTTCAGTTCTTGTATCCCTCCCGCTCTGCGACAGATGCACATTATCAGCACACGCAAAAGCTGATTAAGAAGTCACTGCTATGTTGTTTTCCCTCTTTTTTACCTGCCTTTCTTTTCTTCTCTTCTCCTTTTTTTGACTGGAGACTAGACTCAGTATGACATCCAACTGAATAGTGCAGTTAATCGGCTGTAAATTCAACTCCACAAACATTTGAGGAAGTTTTATCAAGAAAGACTTTTTTCACGTTTTCCTATCCATACTGAAATGCCTTGCTTTGGTCTCCATCGATCCCACTTTCACGTACCATTCTGCTTCACTGAACTTCATTTTACCTGACTAGACTTTATTCATTCTGTGCTTCAGGCCTGGTGGGAATTTGAATTAATAAAGAACATCTGAACTGACAGTTACAATCCATTGCGAAGCTATAAAACTCTAAAAGAGTTAGTTCACCAAAATATTTCAATAACCATTTAAAATCCTCTTGTTCAGAATTTAAAATATGTAATTAATGAAATTAGGTGAGTTTTAGAGAAATTTGAGATATTTCAGCCCCATTGATTTGTATGCTTCAAGAAATACAGTGGCTATATCTTTACACCAACAGCTTTTGTTTATAATGTAATCGAGTCATTCTGATTTAGGCAACGCAAACTCATTGGAAATCCCATCCTCAGCCTACATTTTTTGCAAAACTTAAAAATACGCTCCTTCAGGTACATTTTATTGACTGTTTTAGAGGACAAATCTATTAGGAGCTGTTTACTACATTTTTGCCAGTCTGAAATGTTACTTAGCTTATTTTTTGTGCAGTTTAGATATGCATTTATGGGAAGGTGGACCACTGACCTAAAGCCTTCCCTATACCCAACCAATAGTGTTTTCAAAAGTAAGCCTAAGAGAAAAGTGCATTGTGACCATGTAGTCTTTACAACACTGTACAAAGTGAGCAACAGAACAAACTCGCACAGCAGAAAAGTTTTCCTAATGGAGATAGATAGGGGAGGCAAACATATTGGCTCAAAAATCATTGACAACGTTTAGGTGTTTAGAAGTATTTATTTTGTGTGAGCAAAGAATTGTTTTAAACAATCCTTTGTCGATAATATCTCCCTGTAAATATCATTAGTATGAAAAGAAACAAATGTTTAGGGCCTCGTACTGCCCCGTATTGATAATTTTACCTTGAACTGTAGTCAAATGTACACTTAACTGAAGCACATATTTCCAATGGGTCTGTGTTGGATTTAGAAATCTGAATGTGTATTTACTTAACCTAATCTAAATAGAAAAAGGACTGGAAGTTCATTACCATAAATTTTGTATCCTGTAGTTTACACGACTAACCTAGACTGCAACTTCACCAACTGTCAAGATCAACTTTGCAACGAAATTCAATGTAATGCGATGGAAAATGAGATACACTGAGCAATATATTCATTGTTGAATAGATTATAGTAATTTGTCATTCATGCTTTTATGTGCTAGAATTGCTTGATCTCTCCACCAAGGTCTTTGACCTTGATAACTTGATTTTTTTTTTTTTATTCTAATATTTTGAAGTGAAATGGTGTCTGAGTTGATGTTGTAAATTGCAATTGGCTTTAGGCTTAGTATTTTTTGTTATGGTAAACTTTTGATTGGTGTCAAAAGTAGACAATGTGCTGATCCAGGTTTAATAATGCAAACATAAATAAACAGAAAATATTCTGTGAATCACCAATTATGGAAACTTATGTTTAACATATATGTTTTACAGTATACATATGTGTTAAAAATAAGTCATACAACCATTATTATTATTATATATAATATGGAGTTTCCCACTATTTGCAAATACTATTCTCCTATTGTTTTTTATTTATTTATTAATTTATTTTTGAAAGATAAGGCTTATTATTTCTCTGAACTCCAAATTGTGAGATGACGAGTATAATGTTTTGTGCCATGCTGGCTGAATTTAA
This sequence comes from Danio rerio, assembly GCF_052040795.2. NCBI lineage: Eukaryota > Metazoa > Chordata > Actinopteri > Cypriniformes > Danionidae > Danio > Danio rerio. The sequence goes on from NC_141024.2 coordinate 21,221,676, forward strand.
CAAGCAGTAAAATTTTCCATAAAGCACATTAAACTTTTTATGTTAGTTTTTGATTTTGTTTTGAATTGGTTTTTGGTTTATTATTAAAAATAGCACAGGTTATGGGTAGCTAAATAAAAAGAATGCGCTCATGCGGTTCAGAAATCTTTCAGAGCACACATTTTTAGTGACATTTTATTCATATCCAGGATGGCATATGTCTTTTTGGTTTGCACATAAAAATAGCCACCTGTGTGCAGCAAGAAATTAAGCATTGACTCGTTTGTCTTGTCAAATTATGCTAAAAACAAACTGTAAACTTTAACAAATATAAAATAAACAGAAAAAAATCCTCATACTATAAACTGAAAATAGTAAGTATTGCTACTCGCACCTGTCTACTTTAATAACTGAAAATATGATTGATTTATGAGGCAAACCTAAACCTTAGAGTGAGTTTTGTTTAGTACACACTCTGAATGATAATTTGGGGTTTCGCTTCTCTACTGAAGTGTGCTTGTCTCTCCTGAGGCATTATAGTGTGCACATGGACATGGGTTTGAGTGAACTAACCCTTTTGACTACTGTATGAAAAGTGATTTCAAGAATTGTACAGCAGCATCCGATAGTCTAGGTATACTTTTTAGCATGTCTGTTTTATCATTCCCTATTTCGGTATGGTTTTCTGTGTATTACCATTTGTCTTCACCGAGTTATGACAAAAAGATCCACACTTTATTTCTCAGGAATATAAAACTGAAGGTGGTGGTTATACTACCCATGTGGGTGACAGAGTTGTGCCATACCAGATAGCTGATAAATAAGCTAGCCATCTTATAAAATTTACAGCATAAAAATTGTATACACATTTTATGTGCAATAACATTCTTGTAAATGTGTCGCTGGTGACGGGCGGAATGAGATTACCCTGGAGAAAAATGTAAACGAGAGTCTGTGACTGATTTTGGTTATTTTCTTGCCCCAAGCATGTGTGAAAAAAGTGTAATATGGCCTGTAATTTGAATTCATATTCAGGAGTCATTTTAGCTGAGAGATTCAGCCATGAATGTATAACAACTTAAGTGACGTTTTGAGGGTGTCTGGCAGCATTATGTTTTTAGAAAATGACACTTACATATATAATCTTAAACTTAAAGGACTTTATTCCATTACTAATAAGATATGTGAAAGAAATGAAGAACTGATCACATGCTGTTAATACATTAATAAATCATATTTTTATTTAAAAATGCTTGAAGTAGACCATGAAGTCTGAATATCATCTGTTTTTCACCATTACAGTCCATTAACCATCATGTATGCAGTTGGGTGCTCTTGTAAATGACGTTCAGACACTTCCAGATGTATTCAGAAACCCATGATAGGGATGTTAAAATAAGAGGCTCTGTCAGTATTCACCTTGTGTATAACGCACATCGCATCAACCAGCTGTCAGTCTAGTTATCTCGTGTGGTAAATGAAGGTCTCTAGCTGTGGAATCAGCAGTGCGTGATGTAAATGGGATGGGACAGGACCATTACACAGCACTGGGATGGTAAAATCCCTTGTTCTAGGTGAAGGAATCCGATGAAGGGCACAGTAGTGGTGCTAATGTACTTCATGTCTAGTTTGTCAAGTACAATAATAAATAAAATGTTTATATTATTTAACTTTCCTGTTGTCTTACAATTTGGTATAAATAATTCCCCCTTTTGGTCAAAAATGACCCGCCTTCAATAAAGGCACCAGTATACTTAAACTTTTTTGTTCTTTGTATTAGGCCATAAAGAAGGGCTGAACTATCTGAGCCTGATCTGCTACTCTTTTTGTTAACTGTTTGGGTTTGTGCTGGAGGCTTTGCAGCCCATTTTTATCTATGTTTGCTTGTGAGGATTTGCAGAATGTGTGCTGTCAAACCGATAAAGATGTTTTTTGAGTTTGCTGGTGTGTTTTTTTCTATTTGCATGTGTTTTCTTAAGTTGCAGCATGTTAAGCTCTCTCGAAAACATGTAATAAATCCTAACCTTTGTAATGTGCACAGTAATAGTTCCATAATCTTGGATTTTTCCTATGATGGCATTTTATTTGTTTAAAGTTATAGTTTTAAAGTGCAAACAACAAAAGAATGAAGAAATATTCTTACACACACAGTAATAAACCATAGCTTTTACAATACATACTTATGTTAAAGTTTAATGTTTAAATTGCACTTTATTTTTAAGACTTTTTAAAATGACAAGATGCAAAGTTACAGTATATTATGTTAACAATATGAATAGCCTATAAATAATCTACTAGATAAAAGATTGATTGATTAATTGATAGAATAATCAATCGATCTTGAGTTGTAATACTGTAGCTATAGGGTCATGAACTTAGGAGGGTTTTATTAAAGGGATTTTTAAATATTGCTAGCTGTGCAAATGGAGTCGTCAATAGTCATGGGGGGTGGAATTACCTCACCGCTGCACTCATTTGCTGCGACAGATGCATTATTTTTAGTGGAGCCAAATGATCATAAATGGTTTTGTTTGCTTCTCTTTCCCAGGTCTGCCGTCCACCTGAGGAATTGATTGGGCTCTCTGGATTGCTATTATTGCTTGTGTTCATCTCACTGTCATTTATGGATGTATAGATTAAAACGCCCAATTTTCTTTACACAGCACAGATATTGATTTAGTGGACGTAGAAATTTTGAATGCTGAGGCTTAGCATCATGTTTGTAATACAAATCGGAGTAAATCTGTGTATTAGATCAAATAGTATTAGATTTCTGGAAATCTCTCCTTTCAGATGTTCATTGGAAGCAGGTTACATGATATCACTGAGCGAACTATGAGCTTTCATGTGCTCTTGTCCGCCTGTCCATGTAATTAAAGCAAAGCCACACTGCAGGGAGAAATTGATTTCTTTGATGTTAGTGTGCATGAAAGACAGTTCAAATAGAAAATGGACTGACATCAGTAATGTCTGAGCTGAGATTTCAGATTTGTTTTCATATTTGTCTTCAGACACTTACTGCTTATTCTGAAGATATAACAATGAATAAATCATGTTAAATGATTAAAATATGTTGAAAATATGTTGATGAATAAATATGTTTAATGATTTTATATATATATATATGTATATATATATATATATATATATATATATATATATATATATATATATATATAAATCAACTTATTAAAGCAAGTGATTGAATTAATTAGTGAATCAATCAATCAATGTGTGTAACATTTAAATTAAATATGTGCATTAGGGTCTTAGTTGTGTAATTAATGCCAATCAAACTGTGAGCACGCTAAATGTTATTATTTATATATGTATAATTTGCATTTTGTATTAGTTTTTACATAAATCTATTACTCTAAATGAGCACTCTTGAGAATGAGACTTTTTTTTTTTTTTTTAAATGAGACAGTTTTACATTTGATCTAGTGAAACCCCTGTGCACTCTTGGCTCAGGTTTGAGAGATATTCATGCCTAAAATTACAGACACAACCACAATGAAGCCAATCAGCAGTTCTGAGATGTGCTAGTGTCATGCAAATTTAATGACAAGTGTATGGTGACTTTGATTGGCTGCTTTCAAACACACATAAGCAGACTGGTCTGGAGACAGAGAGCGAGACATGCCTTTGATGGCTGGACATTGCAGAGGGAAAAACGTACAGGGCTTCAGGCGCTCGACTGTCAGACTGCATTCTGAGAGTAATATGTGAAGCCTGTCGGCGCTTTACTGCTGCTCGTCTGATGGAAAGAGAGGGACTGAATAGTATGAAGGAGTGCCAAGTCAGCAAAATGTTAATGTGCCGTCTCATTAATGGCTGCGCTAGAAATGGCACATGAAATAAAACATCTTTGCACTTTGTTGTAGTGTTATGCCTAGCGGGCTGCTGGAGAAGGAGCGTGATAAACATGAAGGTTATGGTCTTCCTTGTTTCCATCACTGATTTTTTTCACTTAATCAGTTTTACACAGTCCTACGCATCTCCTTGCTCTCTTCATGTTCTTTGAAAAAAAAAATATTGGTCAGTACAGAAATATAGTATAAAAATCGAGAATGTAATGTTTTGATTAAAATGTTTTACATATTTAAATTAATTTGGCATGCTAGGCTAGTACATACTGCACAGTATACACTAAATCATGCAGAGGTGGAATAGAATTAGTGTTTATTATAAATGATGCAAAAATAATTCAAGCTAAATTAGAATTTTCTTGTACATATTTCATCCAACATCTTTGCACGTTTGATGCTTAGATTTAATTTTATTTAAATTGGTTTATTGTTCATATTTAACAGTGTGTTGTAAATAAAGTACACTTATATGATCACATTTATATAATAATATGTAAAAATTATATTAAATTTGTGCCTTAGGTATTAATATAATTATGCCAGCCATTTTAGCTATTATAGCTTTATTAATTATTTGTAATTAAAAAACAAAAAACATGCTGATTATTTTTATGTTTGATAATTAAAATGTTGTATTGTGACTTATTTGAATGGGATACAATACATTTTTTTTTAAATCCTTTGTATGCTTTTTTGCAAAAACAAAGACATTTATGGTAGTATGCTGTTTAAAACAATTGAAGAGAGAGAGAGAGAGAGAAATGCAGTGAGTAGGAAGAATAAGATATCATCATAGGGTGCAGTAGTCCTTGATTTTGCCTGTTTTGAATTACAGAGTGGGGTCTTTAATGGAAGAGTTTAATTTCTGAATCAAAGGTCAGCACTGTAATTTAGCCCCGTTAATAGGTGCTGGGGCAATGTAATTGGATCATTACAGCAGGAGATAATGATTGTTCGGCGGCCCATGTGACATTGAGCCCCACCTTACATTGCCGCAACCAACATCAAATATGCTAACTTAATCAAAACAGGCACGGGCAAGCAATACAAGTACCAGACTTTAAAAGAGCAAGCCTCTGGTACATAATTACAATGATTACAGATCGTTACTCTTAATGCTGCTTGTTTTTAAGGTGGTTCTCACTTCAGTTTGCTCTAGCATTGCAATGCTTTGTTCAGACTTGATCCCATCTGTTGAAATAATTCAGAGAATGTGCAAACTGTATTGATCCTTGAGTCTTCTAAATGTCACTATGCAGAGATAAGTCATCTAAAGTGGCATCTTTGCCAAACACAATCAGCAACAACACACTGATGCTAATTTATCTTTCTGGAAAATCCAGCTTAAGCTACCAGCTGTTTGTCAACATTGTATTTGTCTTATCGCTTTATCGAAGATTACAGTTTGTTTATCAAAGCTGGTCATTTTCTTGTCCAGATTGATTGCTAGATAGTTTAGGCTTGTCCAAACTATCTTTGGTGAGAAGGTAGTTGCTTATTAGATTGTAAAAGCTAGTCATTAGCTTTTTTGAGTTGTTCTGTAGCTAGTTAGATTTGTCTCAGATGGCCATTAGCTGGTAAAAGTTGATCATCGTTATTCAAGCCAGGATGGTACAACATACTGTATATAGCTGGTCAAAGCTAAGTACTGGTGAAAGTTGATTATTTATAAAAAAGTTGGTCAGTATTTCTAAGCTAGTTTGAACTGGTCAGATCTGGTCATTACCTGATCAAAAACTGATCAAACTATCCATTAAGCTGTTTATAAACGAAGCAACTGGTCAAAGCTAGTCATTAAGAGTTATCAGTGTTCACTAGTAAAAATCATTAGTTTATATAAGCTTAAGTTATTTGCTAAATATTAGTTGTTTTAAGATGATCATGGGTGATCATATCCAACAGGTTTCAGATTGTTCATTTAGCTGTTTTTTAGATGGTCAGATCTGTTCTATAACTTCATTATGCATCTAAAATAAATATTACCAGTTTTGTCTTTGTCCCAAATGATCTTCCAGCTTAGACAAACTAATGATAACCAACTTTGGACCAGCTCAAGACTAACTACCATGATCCAAAGCTGAAGCTGTTTTTTCTATCAGAGAATATGCCATGGATCGTGACAGATTAAACTAAAGGGATAGTGCGCACTATTGAGACCTGTTCTTTGGATCTTTCAGTCAAGGATTCAGACTTCCACCCGCTTTAATGTGGGTTTGCGCTTTTGCTGGTGTTTACATGCATGAGTTCCCAGCTCTCGTGCCTGGAGGAGAGAGAGATCATCTTTATTGGGGTCATCAGAGAGCATCTGCTGTACTCCACATCTCCTGAGAGACCCCGGCGATGATGTTATTCTTCTATTCTTAGAGATGAGCTCATGTGGTGTGTGTCAGCTTTGCACAAATGACTGCTTCCATCAACCCCCCAAGCCATCACAGATCTATGAGTTGGAAAAGTAAAGTATGTATTCCATAAATGTTAAGTAGGTGTTTAACACACAGGCCACTTTCTTTCCCTATGACCGTTCGCTGTAAGGGCGTAATCGTATGTTCTATGATGGAGAGCTCCTCTGCTTTAGAAAACACACATAACTCAGTTCTTATAAAGAGGCAATTGAGGTGGCGTTTTCAAATGCAAAATCATTTGATTCATAAAAAGGTGTTACAACCAAGAAAAATAAAAATGACGAAACGTGAGGTAATGCATGTCCTTACCACCTGTGGAAACTATACCATCTGTGAAACTTGCTGGGATAAATTGGTTGCGTTTTTTTCCAACGATAAATGGATACAAAATCAGACCAATCACCTCTAGGTCACTTTAATTAGGTCATTATGTTAAAACTTGGATTTCCTGCTCATGTCTAGACATGACCAAATATCATAACATTCATGTCTTTGGAAAAAGCACAGCTCACCTGGGATGTGTTCAGAATTTAAAGGCCTCCCTTGGCTTATTGAAGTTTATTAAAGGGAGGGAACGATGTAGGCACATTATGCTTTTACATAGCAGTTTTTTTTCTTCAATAAAATAGCTGCTTTACTAGAGATGCGTGTTCAGTGTAGCAGTAAATTGCTTATCAGACTAAAAAAGGTATCCCAGATTCTTTCCCAGATGCTTTTTCCAATGTATGGGTCACATAAAATTGTGATGGAACAGTACAAGATTTAGCAAGTAGGACATCTCTCTGATTTGACATGCTCTGTTGTCCTTAGAAAAAGATTCCTATCAAACAATCATATTGCTTACCTTAAACTACACTTTACTTCAATTTTTTTTCAAGTTTTTTTTTTATTATTATTTATTATTATTTAACTACAACATCCATTGTAAATACACTAGGGTAGAGGTTTTTTTTAATGTATATTTGTTGGTAATTTTAATACATTACTTATTACACATTTTTATTTGTTTAATATACATAAGGGATTATGAAAGTACTCCTAATAAATAAAAATTTAAATAGTCATATTGCATGTAATTGTTTTAATTACCATGAAACTTTACTTTTGTAGTCTAGTCAGATTTAAAATAACAAAATATTAGGTGGCAGGGAATCTTACTAATAAAAGTTGTGTGTGCGTGCATGTGTGCTTTAAATAATGCATATTCTAACCTAGCAAAATTAATTATAAAAATGTGTATATTGGAGGATTCAACCATAGTAGAATATTTCTGTGCTGTTAAAAGTTAACTTATCTCCATTTTTGTTTAGAGCTTCTATCAGCAACTTTCAAATTTCTCTCCCTGAATAAATAGAGCAAAAGTTTCTCTTCTGTACATAAAGGTCAAACTAATCTCTATATGTTGTTCACATCCCGCTTGCAGAGAGCGTGATATCATCAGCGGCCAATGTGTTTGCATGCACAAAGTATCATCAATATTAATGCACATGTCAGCGTATATAAAAGAGGATGCATTACTACTTTGACAGCACAGATGACGATATGCAGCTACCTAAGAAGACCAAAATATACCCAGTTATCCTTTCACAACCTGTCAAATGCCTCAGCACAGAAATCCAGCACTTGCTGCATAAATAGCACTAAGAAGCGTGATCTGATCTCAGATCAGCTTCTGTACATTCAACTGTACTGTAAATTAAAATAGTAGTCAATTCTCAACCGATTCCAGATCAGCTATTCTAGGAAAGCTAACCACCCACATAATGTCAACTTTTCAGTGCTAAGTGTGCATGAGTGTGTGAATGTGAATTGTAATGAACGGGGTCCTGAATGCTCTGTTCCTTTCTGTGCATTTAACAGCTTTTTTTTTGCGAAGGCTGCTCCTCATTAGCAAACGCTCAATGACACCTGCACATTTGCAGTCTCACATTGGAACAGCATGAGAGCATATAAAAAAGTCTTAAACATACGTTCACAGACCTCTGCACGAAAACCTTTTGGACTCTTAATATGAGGTACATACTGTAAAAGTCTAGTCTAGAGAGTTTTATGTAAATGAGTCAGAATGGATGTGGACTGGTAAATTAAAATCCGCAGCCAGTGCTGTCTATCATGACCAAACTCTTGGCTGAGATTATAATGCACCATCTGACATAAAAGACTGTTGATGTGGCACAGTCTCCCTTGGCTTTAACTCAGTACCTCACTCATGTCGCACAATGACACACAGTATGCATCTAGCTTTGTAAAAATTACCTATATTTGGCAGGTGAGCTCATGCACTTTGCTTTGATAGAGTAAAGTGCTCTAGCAGTCATGCAGAGGCCTAAATGTAAGCCACATTTAATTTACGACTGCCATTGTACACAGACCTTTTTAAGCAAAACATTTGCAGAAGTTTGATAAAGTCAGAACTTTTTGGTAGTCAAATAAAGTTCTCATAGTTTATAATTACCATTAAATTAATTAACTACACTTGTGGCCTCAGCTATTGTACAATTGTTTTTAAAAGACTGCTCTTAGTTTGCACAAAAAATACTTATAGAGTGATGTTATTTCTGAGTTGGCCTGGGTGGTATGATGGTATATATTGCTTACATGGAATATACTGTCAACCATAATAGCTTTTTTTATTCAGACCTTTTTCATATAACACAAAATGATTTAATTATATATTATAATCATATATAATTATTTATTATTTTCAAACCACCTGCATTTTTTTTAAAAGTTAAGTTAACTTAATCGATTTGTGTTGGGACTAAGTGAAAGAATTGTGTGGAACTCACAATTTTTTAACAGTCTATGCTTAAGTAGGATGCTTCAAGCTTCCGGTCGGCAGGTTGATGCAAAAGGAGTCACATTTGAAACAGCTTTGAAATGATAGATTTAATCTTATTTTACTTGCTTTTAATGTGTTTCAATTGTTGCTGTTGTTAATCAGCACCACATCCTGGATTGATTATTAGAAAAATGCTGTGTTATAGAAATCAAAGTGCGGCAAGCCACTGTCTTTTGCTGTCATCATCACATGGCGTCTTGTGTCATTAAAATGGAGCATAGTCAACGTTGAAGTGAACATTTTTATCTTTTATTTCAAATATTTAATTTACCTAAATAAATGTAATTCACCAAAATGTTTGACAAACACATACCGAAGAGTAATGAAGAGGGGCACAAAGTGAAATTAAAGTGGTGTTTTGAAATTACAGAAAAACACATACCACCGTAAATACTATACAATACAAACTAACTGAATTAAGCACTAACTGCTCCTGATTAATACAATCAACATGCAAATCAGCCAGTTTAGTATCCGTAACATACTTTTATTGGTAACTTCAGGAAATTCCATTGCTTACATGCCTTTTAAGTTGCATTTCAGCAATATCATTTGCTCATTACTTTATAATGCAGTGATGTATTGCATGTGATGTGTTTGTGCACTTAAACATCCCTCTGAGCACAGTATAACAGCTGACAGGTCGGGAACACTGCCGTCAGATAAGATGTTGAAATACAGTGTCAGACTGCATTAGGAGGATGTTTTTCCTTGCAGTTAAACTGCATCTGACAAAAGCATAAACGCCTTTAACACGCATATTTCAAAATCAAAGTTGTGCATTACAAAAAAACACACCAAAATGGTATTACCAACCACTGTTGAATCAAGAACCACCAGTTCCTCTAGCTGATTACATGGAATGAAATGGAAGTTTGAAGTATCCTACTAGAAGGCACTCATTGTTGTGGCGCCCTTCATGCAGTAATGAAGAAACAGGTCTATACTGCAATATGTAGGTACTGTAAGTGGGCGTGGCTAACTCATATGCAGTAGGCATGAGCATCTGAGCAAGAGAAGCCCTGACTTCTCTTAGTTGGACCAGGTCAGCAATCGAAGATAAACTTTTACTTGTAATTTCAATGTGTTTACCTGTGATTCAAACATGTTAATGGAGTCTGACAAGCTACAATCATTTATTACAAATCACAATCACAATGTGAGTCGGGCTTAAAGGGGTGGTCCACTATGATATCATATTTTAAACTTTAGTTGATGTGTAATGTAGTTGTGTGAACATAAACAACATCTCTGAATGTAAAAAAGCTCAAAGTTCAATCCAAAGGGAGACCTTGAGTTTTACAGAGTTAGCTTAGCAAAGCCTACAATGAACGAATTTTGGGGACTACAAAAAATACTTCCGGCCCTTGTGAGACCACAAAGGTTCTTTTACCAGAAAAGTGCATGCTTGTACAGGCATGATGTGGAGCCGATCCGCAATTCACAACACATTATGAAGATGACCAATAAGAGTCACTTGAGGGTGGGCCTTTAGAGTAACTAGGAAATACAACAGTTGTTTTTATGTTAGCTGAGTAGCTGTGTATAATCAAAGTGAGATTTATGAAAAAATAACATGACTTCCTACAAGTGAAACATGAGCACACATTGCTTTGCATCTTATAAACACAGCCAAGCCTTAAAATTACAATGTGTGCCACCCCTTTAACAGTCTCCCCAAGGTCCCAATGCCTGCTCGGTAACACTACTGAAATTAATATAAAGTACAAAGTAACATGAAGTTATGTTATAAAATACTTAGTGTAATAATCATCCCCAGCAGCCTCCTGCTTGGCTGTAGTGCCTAGTGAAGTTTATTCAGGCGCTGCTGTGTTACACTAATCAAAATTTAAGAAAAATGTCAAATTCATCAACTGGGACCATAAAATCAGATGTCTGATTTTAATTTGTATGAGAAGCTAATACTTGTGTGGAATACAAATTTCTAACAAGACTCTGTAAATAAACCTGCAAATAAACTCCACTGAAAAACACACAAACAGAAAAGATATTGCATTTAGACGTGCTAAAAGGAGTATAAAAATATCGTCAAAAATCCAGTATAGGGCATTGCTTTTATAGGGATTTGTCTTTTTCGTTCCTAATGTATTTAAGTTTATTTATTATAAAAATAAAAATAAAACATTTGTCTGGAAAAACTACCTATATGAATAACTTTACTGGGAAATCTATTGTTGTCATGAAATAAAACTACCTAAAACGAGAAACATAATTTTGGTCAACCCCTATGTCTGAGAATAGGAATGGTTCATGTATAGTAAGTATGGTATAATATAAAGTTGCACCATCATACAGTATATAGATGAAAATGTGAAAGTGCATCACCACCTGTTTTTCATTCAGTACACATTCATGATAATCACAGCCTTCAGAGTAAATTAACGTCTGTCTTTTTCCATCTCTATATTGTGTGAGTCTGGCTTAAAAGGGTTCTGTGGTTTGTAATTGTTGATCCCCAGTGCTGATCTTCCAATATTCTTATTCCCTGCAGTCACAGTCTTTAATGGTAAAATGGGATTCGAGTACCCCAGCATCTTCAGCAGATGCCACCATCAAAAACAATAAAATAATCTTTTGAAAATGGACATTAACAGCATGTGAAGGCTCAACGATTCTAGACTCTGTTTGTTGGAGGTTAGAAAGATCCTAAATTCAAGCTTCTAAATAAAAATTTTTGTATTAAAGCATAAGACGCCACGGTGTACTGTAGGTTGTGCTGTTTTTTATTTATTTATTTATTTTCATTTGCATGGTCTTGTTATGCTTTTAAAGAAATGTGACCATGCACAACAATTTAATTAACCTGCTTTTGCGACTGAATTCATCCATTATTAGAAGCCAATTTGCATTTTTCTGCTCAGGGCGGATGCTCGTTTTGGCTTTCAAGTAAGTGTGCATGTATTAACACTGTACTGAGATACAAACCTCATGATACTCATTCGTTTTCATATCGTTGTGTCCCTCAATATAGAAACCTGTAAAAATAAACAATGTTTTACAGTACATCATTGACGACTAATGCACCATAATGGTACTATATTTTTGGTACATGGCTCAACCAGACAGATGGCTGTACATCCTACAATTGCCCTTGCTACAAATTAAGCCTTAGTTGTTTTAATATTAAGCTGGTCTTGTTTGTCATCAATTTACAGTAGAATCAATTTGGTCTTTCGGTCACCCTCAATTAATTAAACAGCCCTAGCTATGTTTATATGCTGCTACATTTAGTACCATGGTCCTTGGGGAACTGGCCAAATCCTATTCCCAGTTTTCTGAGAATTGATCTTGCCAGATTGCCAAGGTGATGCCATATGGAATGCATCAAAATGTGTCATTTCATGTGACGGCAACATGCATCCTCTCACGTTTTCGCCCTGTAATTATACTCTTGTTGCTTGTCGTCAGTGGATTAAGCACACCCAGGGGACTCCTATGTCTCCCTTCTCCACCCCTCCTTTTCAAATCCAATCTCTCCCCCTCCTTACCGCCCATAGAGGCTGCTGCGTGAATGCCCTATATAAAGGCTATTTATCATTGACATGTGAAAAGGCTGTTTGACCTTGTTGTACTGGGGTTTGTTCAAATCTATGGACCCATTCTGCTTTATCCACATCATGCTAAAATGATTTCTTTGTCATGTTGCAAGAAATGTCATCTGTAGGTCTGCAGGGATTTGTGTTTTAACACAAAGAGGTCCAGCTGAAGGTTCTCCAAAATATTGCGAATATCCGTATACTTTCGGATACTTTCCTATTTCGCACTGCAAGCATGAGCAGAACGTGAGCAGTGCATGCGCACCGCATGTTTTTTCGGCATCCATGTTAACAGATTAGAGCTAGTTTCGGCGCTGGATCTATTTTTATCGCATTTCTCACACTCAATTAAAGTGACTGCATTGATAATAACCAAAAACACATTGAGTGACTGTAAAAAGTAGCAATTTTGCCCATTAAATCTATCGATGATATTCACAATTTTTTGTATATTCAATCAAGTGAACTTAAACGTTTAAAAAATTGGAACAAATATTTATTTTGGCCTGAGCTACAAAACCAAATTTAAAACAATTTTAACAGTAGTTTTGTTTAAGCTTAACTAGTTGCACTCTAGTTTGATCATGTATAAATATCACTATATTGTATAAAAAATTATTTTAACTATAGGCCTACATCTTGCTGACAATCAAAAACAAAATTCCGTGATATTACAGGTGAATGTCTTCTGACCGAGTGCACCTTAAAAGACATGAACGACACTCCTCGTAGAGCTTAAGATAGGGCTGCTTGATTTTGGGAAAAATCATAATCATGATTATTTTGGTCATCATTGTAATCACATTTATTCAAAACGATTATCAGTTAAAGTAAAAATTATTAGCGCTCCTGAGATTTTTTTTTTTTTTAAAATAAATATTTCCCAAATGATTTGTAACGGAGCAAGGAATTTTAACAGTATTTCCTATAATATTTTTTTTTCTTCTGGAGAAAGGATTATTTGTTTTATTTTTACTAGAATAAAAGCAGGTTTAAATATTTTGAAACCTATTTAAGGTCAATATTATTAACCCCCTTAAGCAATATATTTTTTGATTGTCTGCAGAAGAAACTTCTGTTATACAATGACTTTAAATTGCACTTTAATCTGAATGCTTGTATTTTGAAAAATATCTTGTAAAATATTATGTACTGTCATCATAGCAAAAATAAAATAAATCAGTATAATTAGAAATGAGAGATATCAAAACTATTATGTTCAAAAATAAGTTGAAAAAAAAAAAAAACATCTTTCCATTACAGAAATTGGGGAGGAAAAGGTTTGCTAATATTCAGGAGGGCTAATAATTCTGTCTTCAACTGTATATATACAGTTATTTTCCTCCCTGCAAAGAAAAAAGAAATAAATACAATAGAATAAAAATATGAAACAAACTGTGCTTTAAGCATCTTCACTGTAAGAAAAAACTTTTGCTGCAAAAGTCCTTCAATCAAGAGCAGTGAGGGATTTTCTCGTTGTTTGATTAATGATAAAAACAGGCGGCAGCAGGAATATTGCGCTGTCACTTTAATGGTTTCTCTTTCACGTGTCTTGATTCTCAACTTGTTTGTTTATTATACAAATGAGGATTTATATGAATAGTCACTAAACAACGCAATTTTGACACCTGTTTGACCAGTAAAGTGCTCACGTTAAGATGACTTTAGATGTGTGCGCTCTGCTTGTCTCAGTGTGCGAATGAGACCAAATGCTGACCGCATGCTTCTGACTGTGTGTGCGCAAAGCACACACACAGAGGCATGCGGTCTTTCTTGCTTTTAAGAGCAACAAATGTGTACTACTGGAAAGGTGTAAAATAATTTATCTCGATAAATGTTTTTTTATAATCTTTAGAAGCCAAAATCGAAATTGGATTTTCGATTAATTGCACAGCCCTTGCTTGAGAAGCATGCAGTTATTTAAGATCTATATAATTTGTCAAATAAAGACTTGCAGGTTAAGGAAACAACATAGGAGGATAATGCTGCGGTCCTTGATTCAGATGAAAAGTAAAAAAAAGTGTATTTATCTATATAGATAGATAGGTAACTAGATAAAATAATCAGAGATGGACTGATCTGTGAAACAGCTGCCGATTCGCTGCACTCTTCTGACGAAGCCGGTGTGAAAAGCAAACACCTGTGTGCTGCTTCTGCTCTCCATACGTGCTGCGCACGTGCTGCTCACACTCTGCTTGCGTTTGCAGTGTGACACAGGTGTAACAATACATTGAATTTGCTGATATGAATAATTATAACTAAATGTAGTAGAAAGATATACAATTAGAGAGATTGGTTCCTTTGTTCATACAGTAATACCAAAATGGTTTGGTTACTGGCATACTTAATTAAAATACTAAAATGAAATATCTTACTATATACTTAATACTGTAATATAAACAATACTAGACTAAAATATCTTCTTTCGTGTCACATGGAAAAGAGAAAATTGTGAAGGTAGGTCCTGTTTGAGAGAACTATCTTTTTATGTTTTTTTTATATTTTTTTAAATATTTTTTTTAGCAATGATTGTAATTGGAATCAGCACATCATGCCAAAGGTCTAATGGGGTTGTTTATTAAGCGAACGAGCAAAGCGAGCTGTGTTTGTGGGGGAAATGAGCAAGGCGAGTGCTTTTCCTCCGGAAGGTATTTTAGCAGCGTCCTAAATTATTAATAATGAGTAAATTCTTTTGATGTGACATCTATTAGCTCATTATATTTAGCATTATTTAATGTGTTTTACAAGAGAGAGATTCACACAGTATAAATCTGTTGTTCTTTTTGGCGCCTCTTTTGCTCCTTTAAGGAACAAGACATCAAGTGAAGTGACAGCTTAAATATATGTTATGCAAATTCCTTGTTACACCATTTTATATCTAATTAACCGAGGGGAAAAAAAATCCATTCCTCACATTCCAAGTGATCTTTACAAATTCAGCCAAGGCTCTTAATTGGCTCCTGCAGGATATTGCCTGTTTCTGGCGGAGCAATGCAGTGGTGCATCTACTGGAAACTGGTAAATGGATCCAGCCTACCGTCGTTATCATCTAGGCGTGAAAGTCTCCACACTACACTGCCACATTCCTATTTTCCCTTCCATTAACTAAAAGAGACACATCATTTTTGTTCCGATTTCCAGCTTTTTCAATGCCGCATTCGATAAAGATGTATGTCACATCGATGGCCGCCAGTTTGCCTGGCTCTGTGTCATTCAGTGTCACTCACAGTTGGAGAGCTGTTCCCCTCCAACATCCCATGCATTTATTCATCAAGAGATTTCCTAAATTCCCAGGCGGGAATAATAATCATGTAAAAAGGGGGGCCTGGTGTCTCATCCAGGCACTAGTGTTGAAAGTCCTTGTCCTTTGCATGTCTCTCATGCATATTTGACACTAGTATAGTCTTACGCCTTTAATTACTGCTTTAGCCAGCTTCGTCCAGCCAGTGATGAAGGAATAAACTCCCCAGTGGCCTCCTATTCCACCATATTTTTCAAAGAGCCTTGGATACGTCTGAACATCCACTTAAGCAAGACACAAGACTGTAAATGTGCATAAAGGAAATCTGTTAACCCTGCTGGTACCCAAGTGAAGAAGATGCAGGCGTGTCATTCCACTAGACTTAAGTCTCTCTCATTTGACACATTAATTTAAAAATGCTGCCACAAGTCGAGCAGGAGTTGAATGCCTGTCAGTATGAAGTAAGTGCTGATATATAGTGGTCATGTAGTTGAACTCAGGCCTGATCTCATTCCTGCTCCATCTCCATCTCTTGATCCATTCATCTCTGTCTCGGCTCTTGGGTTTTTAGAAGATGAGAGGGGCTGGGTTTCTGATGGCATTCCCGTCTCCGGTCAAATATGCAAGTATGGAAGGGTTTTGATAGATAGCAGGTTCACAATTGGAGGGTAAACCTCTGTTTGATTAGAGCTCTCAGGGGAGATGGCTAATGATGGCTAATTAATAGTCAGTACACATTACCCTGGCATCCAAGAGCCTTGGTGTGTACATAAGAAGTTTCAAACATTCTTCATGCAACTTATATTTTCTTTTATCTAAATTCTAGTATAATCCCATACGCTGTTATTTTAAGCATTCTGAAAAATCCAGGAAACTCTTAAAAAGGTGACTAAATTGGTCCACTTACATTTTAAAAATGGAGCTATTCTTAATTCTCTTGTGTTTGAACTTTGTAAATCTTTTTTTGTTTGCATTAAATGGCACTGAATAGGAATTAGTGATTCCCTGCATGCTTTTGCATGGGACTTTGTGAAAGGTAAAAGTTTTTTGTATTGTTTAGTGTCCAATTATAATGTAATGTTAGACAGTTTCTCTCATATTGGGTTTTCATTGTGGTAAAAAGTGCTTTTGCATTACCTTGACCAAATCTAGCTTTATTCAGCGAGCAATGACAATTCCTCATGGTGTCACAGACTTTTCCTGTTACTTATGGCAAGTAAGACAGCATGATTTTAGCCCCGATTTTGACTCACTGTCATGTTTTGAGAAATCACAGACAAATGCCTGAAATCACAGGCAAATCGCTGCTCGTTCACGCAAGTAAAAATCATACAGTGTGAACTATCAAAAACGCAATCTGAGAGAATCGCTGATGAGTCGCTGACACCCGTGAGATATTTGGCATGCTAAATATCTGGACACGACAAAATCACGCCATTTGAAATGTGTTCTGATTGAATATAGCCAATGAGAGAGCAGCGTCTACTAGTATGGGTATGTCCATTCCAGCGGGAGGTTGAGGGAGAAGTTAAAAGCTCTCATTTTCAGTTTATTTGGACCCCACAAATAAAGGAAAAACAAGTATAAATTTGGCAGGAGCACCCATGTCTGTTTGACGTATAATCTGAGCAATATTACAACCGGGTCAAAAAAGAAAAAAAGTTGTGGAGAAATTGTTAGTTCCTTTCAAAAATAAGTACATTTTCTACCACACTAAAAGCTTCCTTCTCGTTATGTGGTTAATACCAAAAGATACACTACGTGACCTCATGTTGTTTCAATGCCACTTCTCACGTGTGTTTGGTTGTGAGATGTAATTTGAGTAAGTTGTTGGTGATTCTTCCAATTTCATGCAGTGTGAAACCCCCTGTTGCTTATCCATCTTGCAGTGTAAACAAAGCACCACAGTGTGAAAACATCTGTGACACGACTACTTTGAAAATCATGCTGTCTGAACTCGGCACTAGCTAACTATTTAGTTGGAACATGACAGATGACACAGAAAGATCTTGAAAGTTGCAGAAAATTACTTAATTGTGTCACTTAAAAATAACAATTTCCTTCTTTCTTGCAACTTCCTGCATGTATCATAAACAAATGCTGGTGCACAAAATTAAAATAAAATATTGAAAGGAATAAAAAAATTAAATGGAGAATGAACTTTATTGTATCAACTGACACGGGCTGTTTTTAAGCTTTTAAAATGTGTGATTTCAACCACAAACCCGCTGAACTAAAATTTCCCACCAGCTGAAAATATCTATTAATGCTGCCAGTGTGTCCACTAGTCAGATTTCCAAAGAAACCACTTTATTTCTTCCATTGTGGCCTGCTTTAAATCACTCGTGTGTGAACACACTTCATGGCATGGCTATTTGTTCTGCTACGCGGTAGCTTACTAATAAAGCACTTGCTAATTTCACACCTTCCTTCTCTCTCTAGTCTCTGAAACCCACACATCAGTATAAAGTACCTAATAGGAAATAGCTGAAATCAATCCCTCTGCTGTTGCTGTTTTGAGTCCTAATGACAATTGGGATTGAAATAAAACCGAGAGCTGCAGTTCTCCTAGCAACAGGCTATGTATGTCTGAGACCTTGTTGTAAATTGTCTGAAATAATAATGCTGTCTTTGTGCCGTTCACATGCGAAGGATGTGTGGTTTAGCTTGTCTCTGCTGGAGAGTCTTGTTCTCTTGTCACCAAAACCCTAAAAGTTTCAAATTGCATGATTTTGATGCTGGCCCAGTTTGGTTATACTGTCAAATATTAAGTGGAGCTTTGTGATAATGCTGTTACCCAGAAAAAAAAAAATTATACAAAATATTCGTTCGTTATTAATTTATAAAGTAAAATATTTATTACAAAGACCAGTGGAATTTTTAAAATTATTCATTGGCCTACTTATAACATTAAATCAACAAATAGCACAAATATATTAACATGGACATAGTTCACTAAAACAAAAATTGGTTGTTGCAAAGTATGAAACAATGGATCGTTTTTGATCTCTCAACTATGCTTATTTATTTATTCATTCATTTATTTATTTATTTTTATTTATTTATAATTAACTTAATTGTAATCTTTAAGATCAAATTGCCTGTTCAGATAATTTGAACCATGAAACTTTTTTTTAAGTTAACAACAACAAACGTTTATTATATATTAATCTTAAGGAACCCTATGATTTTTTACTTTTATCTTATTCCACTGTATTCCTCCTCAAATGAAAACACTTGATATCAACTGTGAGTTTAACTTCATACTGACATTCTCACAGAGTGCTTGTGTGTTTAGTTAAATATTGTAAGCAGTCAAATGTATTGGTATTTAGCTTTTATGACACAAGATTATTTAATCTTCACAGCTCATTATTAAAAGTCTTAAATCATTCCAAACTTTGATTTCAAATCATTCCAAAATAATGAATGCTTTAGGTGCAAGTTGTATATGTAAGGTATTGGAGGCAAGCAGAGTATGGCTGTTTGTAAAGCATACAATGCCACTGCTGTTAAAAACTGGGTTCAGAATTAATTCAAGAAAGAATCAATCCATCTGTCCATCCTTTGACTGCCTGCCTATCTACTTCCCTACCTCCCAACCTCCCTACCTACCTACCATCCAACCAACTAACCAACCATTAATTTATTTTAATTTAACATGCTTAAACCTTTTCTAACTATATAAATAATTATTTCAGGTTAAGTAGAATTGGTAAGGAATTGGATGCCAGGAGAGCATGGCTTCATGTACAGCAGGGGTGGGGAACGTCCGGCCTCCAGACCATATGCAGCCCGCGAGACCATTTAATCCGGCCCCATTCGTCAATTCTAAAATCACCTCTCAGGAAAGAATAAAATAATAAATTTCTGTTATATAAAGTGACAGTTATACACATTTGTTGCTCTGCAAAGCTCAGATTCACATAAAAGTGACTAAAAGCAAGTGCTGTAATGTAACTTTTGCAGCACGGAATGTGCATCATTCATTGATGTACGTTCGAATCATTCATATTTTTAATAGCGCGAACGAGACCGCATGGCATGCTTCTGTGTCGTCTTGAAGACGAGCAGAGCGCACACTTCTAACGCCATCTTAATGCGAGCGATTTAATGGTAAAATACATGCACATTTGTGTCAGAGCACTGTGTTTAGTGATTATTCATAACCCTCATTTGTGTAATAAACAAACAAGTTGAGAATCAAAAGACATTTGAAAGAGGAACCATATCAGAGCTGCACTATTCTTAAAGTGGCAGTGCGCAATATTCCTGCTGATGACTGTTTTTATTATTAATCAAACAACAAAAGGACAAAATCACTCACTGCTCTTGACTGAGGGACTGCTGTAACAAGTTTTTTTCTTGCAGTGAAAATGCTGTATTTATTTCCCTTTCCTTATTTACAGGGAGGAAAAATAACAGCAAATATCAGAATTAAAAATCAGAATTATTTGCCCTCCTGAATTATTAGCGACCCTTTCCCCCCAATTTCTGTTTAATGGAAAGTTGTTGTTTTTTTCAACCCATTTTTTAACACAAGATATTTAATAACTCATTTCTAATAAGTAATTTCTTTTATCTTTGCTATGATGACAGTACATTATATTTTACTAGATATTTTTCAAGATACTAGTATTCAGCTTAAAGTGACATTCAAAGGCTTAATTAGTGTAAATAGGCAAGCCATTTTTTAACAGTAGTTTGTTCTGCAGACAATCATATATATATATATATATATATATATATATATATATATAT
Organism: Danio rerio; assembly: GCF_052040795.2. Classification (NCBI taxonomy): domain Eukaryota; kingdom Metazoa; phylum Chordata; class Actinopteri; order Cypriniformes; family Danionidae; genus Danio; species Danio rerio. The sequence continues at coordinate 21,242,327 of NC_141024.2, forward strand.
ATATATATATATATATATATATATATATATATATATATATATAGATAGATAGATGTATGCTCTTTCTATTGATCATGAAGACTAGCATGTTCAGGTATGTTTGATCATTTGAGTGTGCCCATTGCTGCTTTGTCTACTATGATCCAACAATGTTGATTTCACTTTCAAAAGTCAACATTGTGAGTGATTTGTCCATCTAAAAGTTGTTATATATTTGTTTTGTGACATTTAGCTCTAGTTTGTTTATTTATGTGGCCTTTAAAATGCAGTTTCAAAGTCAGCCTGTTAATCTCAAGAGTTTTTCTTCTCACAAATTCCTCTTAGCTATTGAGCTCTTATCTTCTAATAAACCCTAGCATTTCAGCAAACATAATTTGCTACAGCAATGAATGCAACAACAGAGGGACGAAATACAAAAAGAGAGGAAGCTGTCTTTTTGGATTAAAGCAAGAAATCATCAGAAGACTTATTATCCATACTTATACAATATTTTAAACACACATCTAGGCTGCTCCTTACATGCCCATTGGTTTGTCCTTTTGCAGTCCTCAAACAACACTCTCTTTAGTTCTAAAATTCTGATGATGTTAGATAGAATCACACAAACTCAACAAGTTGCATTGCTGCTAGTCAATCTAAACGCCTCTGTGCCTCTTCAATGATGTAAGTGCAGCTGTTTTTCCATGTTGCATCAACGCCTTGAGGGCCGAGGGGATTTCAGTCTGTTGGAGTGGAGTCATGCTGTTGTGGATTTAGTCAGCGATACTCATCCATATGCCCACCTGAGACCCACCTGTCAGGGAGGACGTGACACGGATAAGAGGGGAAGGGGCTGTTTGTCTCCTCTCATATATTTGAATTAAGATCCTTGTCTGTTCTCAGCAAGGGAGGGGAAAGAACTTGCAGAGCTGCATGTAATTGATTTTTGGGGCTGAAATTGCCTATATGCTCCACAGTGCTTCCGAATCCGTCCTTGTGGAAATATTAGTGATGGAAAGAAATACATGATACGAAGTAAAAAAATATGTGTTTACCAAACCCTATAGGATTTGAGCTAAAGTCTCTTAGTATGCATTGAGAAACTTTTGATAGATAAACACCCATTCATCAAAAAATCTTTTCAATTCTGAAACCTGAAATGTTTTGTTTTTTGCTCATAAATCATTCTCACATTCAGCAAGACTAGGCTTTTGTTGATTCCTGGCAATTGCTTCAACTGTTTGTGTAAGGTGCTCGCAGAAATTTCATTGGGTCATTTTTCAAATCATATTACAGTCATGTTTGAGGAATGACTGTGTTTCTGTTTTGCACCTTTTCAAAGATGACTGAAAGCTTGCTGTCAGAAAAAAGCAAGGATGGCACTTTTAAAAAGTATGTTTTTTTCTTTTTTTTCTTTTTCTTTTTTTTTTTTTTACAAAAGGCGGACTTTAATAGATTCTGTTTTTACCTGACTGATTTCACTGGAATTGGTGACTTTTCTGAGCTGACAGCCCTAGAACTCGTAAACAGCATAAGAATACAAGCACAGCTTGCAATTGTAAACTTTTAAGAGCAAAGATAATATTATTAGTGCAATTAGTACTGCGTTCAATACAATATTTTAATTCACTATTACATACAAATAAGTGTACTCCGTTGATTTAAATATCTGTAGCATCCTTGGGTTTGGTGGAAGTTGGCTTTAGATGGCTAATAAAACCAAATTGCAAAATAGCTTCCAAGCACCTGTTTAGTCATATATCAATATACTCAAGCATGAGCTTATAGATTCTGAGGTTAGATATTTAATTAAACACTATAACAAACAAGTCCAAACACGTCTTTACATCCTATAAAAGACTATTTGTTAGAGCGAGGGCGGAAAAAAGCCTGGAAAACATTGCATATGAGCTGAAAATATAGATTAAAATTCATCTTGGCTGCAAGAGGATGCATTTGTGCCCTAGCCAGAGGAAATAATTTTCTCCTAATGTATGTACATAGTAAATAACCCAGCACCGGTTTATTTTGATTCATGAGTCAATCAATGTAGCTGCGATCGGCTGTGGCTGCAGATGGTTGATGAGGTTCTGTGTTGTCTCCCTCCGTTCAGCATTTCTTTATTTATTTATGCCTGAAAGAGGGGGGGCAGAAAGTGATAAACAGGCAGAAAGACTAGTGATCTGCAGAGAAATATACTGCATATTCCTTATCAAAGCGGCGATCCACTCTAACATGGTTGAGAGTATCAGTGTTGAGCTCCTTCTCTTTGTTCCACGCTGCTTGTGTGCTTACAAGCGTGTCTGGAGAGCATTTGATGGAGGGTGGATCCGTGTTTGGCGCCGCACCGATGCTGCTTAGTAGGGAGTGGGGAGCTGTCGTGAAAATTGTTTGATGTTTGGAGTTGCAAGCTTGTGTGAACGTGTGTTTGTTTTAGCCACGTCTTTGTGTCGGATGTCCACCTGTGCATTTGGCTGTGCACATTTGCTCTTCGCCAATGTATGTGCGCTCACATGTAGGTTTGTGTAGTACAGGGATCGTGACCCCTGGGGACCAGTCTGTTCATTATTCTTCCTAAAAGAAGCATTAAAATTTCATCACTGCAACGCAATCTCCGCTTCAGCACAGAGACCAAAGCATAGCTAGGATGGGGAAGGGGGTTGGGAAAAGGGAGGCTGAGCATCTCTCTCTTTTTCTCTCTCTCACTCTCTCCTGGATTGGTTGGAAACGTGGAGGGCGGCACACCCTTGAATTGTGATGGAAGTGATCAAGTGGGCCTTTTCCTGTGCTGTCTGTTCTCAGAGTCTGCTGCACAGAAGTGGGGGGCTCTAAAAGAGGGGTCAGCAAGGACCAAGTGGATTTTCTTCTACATTTAGGCACTATGGCAATTGTTGTAGTACTACCTGGCTCTCCATGTGGGCCTTGCCCACCTCCTGCAGGGAGGGATGCTGTAGACACACTGGGGGATGGGAAGGTAAGATATTGGTGTCTGGTGTTTCTGCATTAAACTCTACCTGTTGGTCTGTCTGCATGTGAGCTCACTGCTAGGGCTGGGAAAGGTTGAATGTTCAATGTAAATATATATAATTATTTTTTTTTATATTTAAGATATTACAATATTTGAGAGTTATACAATTTCATATTAAAATTAGGAAGGACATTATTTAAATTATTTCAATGTACGTTTTATTTGACAATAATTAAAGATTATGCTAGTTTTTGCAATTCTTCATTCTCCGTTATTGAGACATTTTTTTGATGACGCAAAAGCAGCAAATTATCTTTATTTCCCCATTTAATACCCCATTGAAATTTTTAAACGTAGTCAACTGTTTACTAATTACATATATAAAATACTTAACTTACAATCATTTGTATAAAAAGTGTGGCTTTTAGCAAGACCACATGATCACTAAAGACTTGCATGCATCAAAAGAGAGCAAAGTTAGTCATGTCGGAAGACTGAAAAAGAAGTGAACATACAGTATAAATATGGTTTAAACTTTAGTCACAAAAATGCTGTTTAATGTACTGTAGATTAAAAAAGCAGATTAAAACTTTAAATTGTATTGCATGATCAACATAGTATGATAATATATTAAAATAGCTAGTGCTTAGTTTTTCTTTATTTATTTTTTTTAGAATTTGAATTTTTAGGGGAAAATGCTTAACATGAGATTTTGTATTTTTATTTATGTTTTATGCTTTGAGTCTGCAATTTAGTTAAAATGTTGCTTGTATAGTTTACATAAACACCATAATGCAATTGTCTAAACGTTGATAGTTTTAGGTAAGTCCCCCATTCCTTGTTATGGCAGATTTATGATGCCGTTTTTTGTTTGTTCTGTGCCTAATGCTGATTAATGAGTTTAAAGAGAAAGTGGAGTCTGAATGGCTTTATTTCCTGCTCCTCATGAACATGTTCCACACTACATAAGTTGTACATTGTGCAATGTACTGTCTTGCCACTCTGTCTCCTTAGGGGACCTTCTGAGAACGTCAGAAAACAGCTGCCTGGCATCTGCCACTCCCTGTGCATATGATTATGTGTTTCTAATGTCTTGCCTAGACATTCTTTCATCTCTGTCTTTCTGCTTCCCTTATTTTATTATGGCAGCAGTGAGCAGCTGATGAATATCTTTCAGGTCAGTAATGGTTTGCGGTATGTTGGCACGTGTGGTTTTCGCGGGCAATGATCGCTGGGTAATTCACCTGCGTGGGACACTGGATCCGCGCCTTTACATGATGGATCACCTCTGAGGATGGGGGGGTGAGATAGAGTGGGAGAGAAAAAAAGAGAGAGAAAAAAGGAGGGGTCCTCCTGGTGGCAGTATATCACAGGCGGGATAATAGAATTCTGCCGACTTGACATATCCGCGCTCACCTAATATCCTACCTGCAGCTCAGATCGCAGGAAAATGCTACAGATCCACACGGCGACAACCCTTTGCCTCTTATGGGTCAATGGCTCTGCTGTGAATTGAATCTGAGGTTGAGAATGATTAATAGACAATAACATATCTGTTGAATACAGATTCTACCCCCATGATAAGTCCAACAACGGCCTTTATATTCATTTAATGTACTTACGACTTCAATCTTGATGATGACTAATCTGTCTAATCTACTCAGCTTCACAGATTACCCAGTTGCCCGTTTCATTAAATGAAACTGAAGTCTCAAATGTGTGTGGTAAATCCAGCTTCAAGTGATTTACTGAGTGTCTAAACTGTGGGATTGAGTTTGTTTTCTCTGTGGTAGATGGATTTGTTGAACGCCTAGCAGATTCTCAGTGAAGTCCACTCACTGTAGGTTTACAGGTAATCATCACCACAGGGCTGTGAAAAAGCATGCAACTCTGGTTCAGCTTTGATTGCGTTACATGTTGCAATTTTCCCTGCCATTACCTTCTCAGCTAGTTGCAGTTTAGCAAGTGGCGCCTGCTCTCTTACCCATCTGATGAGTAAAATAAGTAAATGGCTTCTGCAGGCTGCACATGTTGCATGGCTGTCTTTCAGCCTGCCATTTATCTGTCATTTTGACGCATTCATGTGATTTGTCAAGGCTCATGCTGTTCAATAAACACCCATGACCAAGAGCGAACATTTGGGGGTTGATGGGGGATTGTGGGTGGGAGTGTGCGCTCTGGTCACAGGCTGTTGCGCAGTGTATATATACCCCTGGGGCGAAGGATGTGTGTAGAAATGAGATTTGGACCCCATTATTGGACTGAAGAAGTTGTTTTATTAAGGAGAGCATGGAAATGAAGAGCATCTCAAACGCACCAAAAATTGAGCCAACTGCACAGAGAGGCTGTACATCACCCCAGCAATTACACCCCAGTGCTACGCTGTGTAATAAAAGCGATTTTATGCAGACAGAGCACATGAATAAGAGATGCTCATAGTGAAGAGGATATAAGCATGGAAATCACCACTGAGCTGTCTTACCTCTGACCTCACTGTCTGGCTGCTTCACATTCTGATTAATAGAATGATTAATCAATGTGTGAAGACACTGCCAACACACTAACAACATTGCAAAAACGCAATCAACAAAGTCTTTAGAGGTGCAATATCCACCTTATTTTATATTTACGTAAGAGCGGCCATTCTATTGACTATTACTTTCTCTTCTATCGCCATATCTAATCTATTGTCTGCAAATCTAACATAAACTGCTTTGTAGCACAAGAAGTTTGACCAGTTACTGCCACTTTTTTCTCCTTATAATTAATCCATATCGGCAAATGAATCAAGTCTCAACACATTCAAAGAAAAGAGCTTGCTTCAGCATTGAGAAAAATAAGGTGTTTGTGATTGCAACACTTGACCCCTCATGTGTGGAGCATTTCTAGAAGCAACACTTCTTTCCTCTGATAAGTGTTTATGGAACATTCTTGGATGTGCCAGAATGTCAGTAAAACATCACTTGCTTGTTTGACTTTAAAATAAATTAGTATTGTAATATTTTATGATCAGAGGTGCACAAAACCTTTTTGGGGCTGCCATTACCTTATGGTTTGAGAGTCTGCACTGGGATTTGTGAATCAATTTTGAAATATATGTTTCATATACTGTACATATGTACATATATGACTTTTAGTTTGTTTGTTTTTTTCTACTTATGATTTGTATTTTAAATATGTAACTATTGCAAAATTCTATATTTTGCATGAACCTCACAGCCCAGACTAACCCTTTCAAGTGGATTCAGGTACAGTTCGGGGGTTAGACTTGAACTCTGTTTGAGTAAACCCAACACTATTTGAATCACATCCAAATAAATAAAATCTGGTATGTAAATTCTCTTGTCTAGTGCCATGTCTGGTCTGCATTGTATATCAAAAAACATACCTGCACACCAGTTATACACAACCATGTTTATAATAATCAGAATATAGTATAGTCAGTTTATTAGTCAGCATAGCAGTCATTTCGTTGTTTCTGAGGTATAGTACATCCATACTGCATGTATGCATTTTGAAGTTTGGATGTGGCATAACATAGAGAGACAGCCCTTCACATTCAGTGTGCAAACTCTCTTAGAGCCTGTCTGAAGCAGGCAGTGTATATCACTGATGTTGACCAGAGGCAGAATATTGAATAATATATTGACAGCTAACATTTATGGAAAAGCCAATGTTGAATCGAAAACCAAAAAGTAGTCGTGCATATAGTCATTTGTCAGAAGACACAAGGTTAGTTGATTGAGGGCACTGCATGTGCATAGAAAAAAAGGAAGATATAATATGTATTATGTCCTGTCATTGGAAAACAGACAAGGACAGCATGAGAAATCCCTCTATGAAATTTGATCATGGTCGGTTCCTCATGTTAACACTTCATGCTTAAACCTGAGATTTCATGCTATAATTTGTTCCACATTTCTGTGGTTCTACCAGCTTGCCGTAATGGGATTTTGCCATAATCCATCCATAATCTTGCTAGATTACTCTGTTCTCCAGATTAGCAGCTCGGGAACTGAATGGAGAAGGCAGTTCTGAGGTTTGGTATTAGTGTAATCTTAGTATAATTGGCTTCTAATTCGAAATCCATTGAAACGAATGACTGAATAAAGGTGTTTTATGTCTAGCTGAGCTTACTCTGCCTTGAATAATGAGGCAGGGACTGTTGCTCAGATAGAATATTTCTTGCGTCTGTTCTCTGAATGAGAAAGGGAGTGCCTCGGAATGGTGGAGAGAACAAAGAAACGAGTGCTGGCTTCATGCTTTCACACAAGAGAACCCAGAAGAAGAGGGAAGAACAGTGTACACAGTATTTCTAAAATCCAATGTAGTTTTGGTAACCTTAGTAAATACAATGCTAGCCTGTTTGTATAGAACATTCAAGACCCAAAGAACTCGATTCACAAAAAGGTGTATTTATATAGAAATTTCCACAATGCAAACTGTTCAAAAAATTTCTGTGGTCAGGTTATAATATTTAAAGCAAAAGTTTCATCAGTATGAACATAAAAAAACAATACTACTTTACAATTTATTCTCTCAAATTAGGCATTAGCATGGATTTTTAGCTGAGGTGCTGTGGATAATAGGTGATAATAATGTGAACACCAAATATCTTTTCTTAAATATTATATGCAATACCAAAATCTCTTGTTGTATGAATATGGTAATCTTACCACATCATAACCTTCTTATACCAACAGTAATTACATTTTTGTAAGAAAATTTAGAAAAGCTATTGCATTTTTGTTGCAGTTAAAGGTATTATTATTATTTTGATGTATTCAGACCTAATAAGAGAGATTGAGATGCTTGAGTACCTGCATAACTTGCACCTACCTGCTTCTCCCATGGTTACCGTGACAACAGGAAAGCCAGGGTCATTCCGACGGCAACAAACCGATCAACCCTGTCAGAAAATGACAAAAGACGCAGAGTACGATCAGGAATCCGCTGAACTGTATCAGGGGAGGAATGTTTTCACAGTATGAATGATTTGAACTGCAGTGTTACTATGTAACTGCATAAACCAGATTGTTTCCCCGAGTGGCCACAGCATGATGAATGGACGACAATTCCAATCTTGCATTTTTGTTTGCTCTGGTGTTTTTTTGTTGTTGTTTTTTTGTTTTGTTTTTTGTTGAGCAAGAAGTAGGATGCTTTTGCAGGTATATGGGCCAAAGTTTAAGACTCTCTACTGTTTGCCTGAGGGCTCAGGGCTCAATAAACAGAATTGTAAATTCAGCTGAGCCTCGAGGCTGCTGGAAAACTTTTGTAGTAAATAGGCACAGTTGGGACTTGCATAGAGACTGTTGTGACAGTATTGTCCAATTAAATGGCTCCACAAAATGCGTTCAGCAAAACTGACATCTAAATTTAGCTTTTAGCTATGTAGTTACTGCAATATTGAGTACACACACACATAAATCTGTCAAATATCCTTCAGTTATTTGCAATTTAATAGAGTTCACCTGAAATTGATTGTTGTGTTTTCATCACCAGCACTTACATTACTATCTTCTGTTGAACATAAAAGGAGAGAGTTGAGGAGATGAATCAGAAGAAATGTTTTTGTAGTTTTTTCTATAAACTGGTATAGAATTTGGTATTTTTTCAATTCAAATAAAAAATCTACCTTCATTTTAATATATATTTGTAATACATGTCAGCATTGTTTTACATATTATTTAGGTACATTTTTATTTAAGATTTTAGGCTACATTTACACAACACCATTTCAACCCAAAAAATATGAAAAATGTTGAGCACTTGAGCAACAAGACAACTGATTCAGTTGTTTTCCAAAGTCAACCAGAAAGGTAATGTGACTGTCTCTTGTAGTTTCATTTTCTACTTACTGAACAGTCAGACCTACTTTTTTACACGTTCTGTAAACATCTTTAAGCTTATTTGTAGTTATTATTCTAGTTAAAAAAACGAGCGTGAACACTGTTGATGAGCAATGCATTTGATATAGTATTTACTAATTGTTGTGTTACCTGTAAGGAAATGAAATAAATTATTTGATCAATTAACTCGGGTCTATTAAATAATATTAACAGATACAATGATTTTTGATTTGATCATATTTTTAAATGCTGAACCTTTAGCTAAAATAATTTTTCAGTTAATGTTTACTAATGTGGCAAACTAATGCTAACAAGTGGAATTTTATTATAAAATATTATCAATAATAACTTTTTTGTAAGCTTTATTATAAATAATAAAAAAGCTAATTTTTGTTTCTCATAATTACCCTGATGATCAGGCTGCCAAACCTTAAACTCACTAAAGCAAATTACCTTGATAGTGCTTCATACATCTAGTATGTTCATTCATTAATTTTCTTTTCGGTTTAGTCCCTTTATTAATCTGGGGTTGACATAGCGGAATGAATCGGCAACTTATCATGCATATGTTTCACACAGCGAATGCCCTTCCAGCTACAACCCATCACTGGAAAGCACCCATATACACTCATTTACACACATGCACTAAGGAAAATTTTAGCTTACCCAATTCACTTGTGACACATGTTTTTTTGGACTTGTGTGGAAAACCGGAGCACCCCAATAGTATCTGAATGCAGCCTTTATAATGCAAGCTGAGATTGCATCACTCAGCGATGCAATGTCAGACACAATGCACTCAACTGAGTGAGTGACTTCACTGTGAGGGGTAGGGTTAGGGGTGGGGTTAGGTGAGCGCATTAAAAAGCATTAGATGCAGCTCAGATTCTACTCCACCAGGTCTGCATCTAGACCCCTCTCGAGCACCCGGAGGAGCCCACGCAAACACGGGGAGAACATGCAAACTCCACACAGAAATGCCAACAGACCCAGCCTAGGCTTCGAACGAGTGATCTTCTTGCTGTGAGGCGATTGTGGTACCCACTGCGCCACCGGGCTGCCCATCTAGTATGTTTAATAAAAAATAGTCATACAAGTCATACAATAGCAGATAAAGACCTGTGACACAAGATCATAAAAATATTTTTTTCAATATTAATATTTAAAAAGCATCATCCAGTGCACTTTGAATTAATATGCAAATTATGTGAAAGGACAACAAATGAATGAATCAGAATCTCGAAGCATGCTGTTTGTTCCCAGTATTGCTGAGGCAAGCAGTTGGCAAAGACACAAGCAAGTCTGACACGTTTATGTTGTATGGGGGTTTCAATAGCCGTCCAGTTTTATTTAAAGCATGTTGCTTGGCATGCATTTAGAGTGATGTTTCAGCTCCTCCCGTTTATCTCTGAAATGGGCTCGTTCACGGGTGCTCTCTCTGCAGATTTCCCTCAATAAACCGAGAAAGGGGAATAAATCACTCTCAGGAAAGCAGTGAAATCAATTTATTGCATGCAAAATAAAACTCATCTTTGTCTTTGCAAGTACAAGGAGGACAGGTACGAAAGCCTGGCTAGTAATTACATGTTTATTATATTTTAATCATTTGTCTGTCAGAGGTTTTGCTGCAGTTGGTTGATCCCTGATGTACACATGCCAGGTTTTGTGGAATATTTGTGCTTATATGATTTTGCGTGGAATATTATTATGGTCTTTACCACCCCAGCACTTCCGCAGCACTGCATTTACCAGGGGTTTAATTTAAAAACTCATTTAAGGGATAATTTGCATTTTTCATGATAATGGATTTTTAAAGTTTTCGTTAAAATAAGTTGTAGATATTACAAAGTTTTTTGATGTACTTTGAGAGGTAGGTTGGTTTCAGTGCAACTAACCTCTGATCTGTTATGAGAGATTTTTATTTCACCATCATATCTCCCGGAGGAAATCAGTGGAAGTCCATCATAGACATTTACATCTTTACATCAAATTAAAATGGAAGCTTAGAGGCCAAGCTGATGAATCATATTCTATTGGATGTACTCTATCACACTGAGTGTCAGTGAATGCTCAATGAATACCAAATGTCAGGAAAAGGGCAGCGGAAGAGACTTCAGCTATTTAATACTCAGTATCTCACACAACTTCCTGATTTTCTGAGCTCCTTACATCTACAAGCAGAATACATTTTAGAACTCTTTCAGCCATCAGAGATAGCTACGGTGTTTCATTTATTTATAGTCATACACCAATGTTTTGAAGTAGTAACATCTACACAATGCAGCTTTGTTACAGAGACAAAAACACAAGCATAAGCAAGTGTGGATGAGAAAGTCATAAGATGAACCAATGCTCATCACAAACAACTTTTCCCACAAGCAGAGAAACATACAAATATATAGAAGGTGCTCAGTCTCGTTCACACATGACACTAAAGCAATAGACATTTTATATCAACATAACATGTAACAAAAAACTTTAATGAACTTTTTTTTTCTGGGAAAGTGAATTGAGAGTTATTCACCATCAGGGTTGCTTAAGTTACTTTAAAAAGTTTTAGATTACAAGCTACTGTCTACTACTGGAAAATGTGTAATCTAATTGCATTACTAATTACGTAATGTAAAAAGTAATTAGATCACTTTACTTTTAAAACATAAAATATGCCTATAAAAATACAAAATAAACTGCAGCTCTTTCAGTCATTTAATATTCACTGAAAAACATTACAATGGGTTGATCACATCAGTGTGATATAGTCAAAAGACTTTAAGAGTTCAAGACCAAAACTTAAAATTCTTTCATCATTCACTTGTTCCAAATCTGTTTGTCTTCTTTTTTTTTAAACACAAAATAAGACATGAAGAAAACTGGATACCTGTTACAGTAACCTAGCTTTTAACACACTTTGAACTTTGAAACGGTAAAGACTTTTACACTCACAAACATCTGTATTACACTATGCTTTTAAGTTAATATCTGAAAAAAAACTAAACAATTGAATCTCTATTTAGGTCTAGCTTAGCAGGATTGATAACTTTTTTAATGTTTGTAACTTTAATAGCCTCCACACACATCTGCCACTTTAATGCTCAAGTTATTTAAAGCTTAGATTCTGATTGGCTGTCAATCAGCTGGGGAAAAAAGTTGTCTGAAAATGACAATGTTGTTTTTCTGTGTCTTGTTTGTTATGGTAAGGAATAGTAATTGTCTTTTGTTTTAACAGGTCTTTACTGCTCCTCATATATCTTTATTATGATTTATTACTGGAAACATGTAGCAGTCTGACCTGTTTGAATTAGGACATTGTTATTCAGATAGCAAATGTGATTTTGTTTCCAGCCTGTTAATCTAATAAGAGGCTTCAGTTCTCAAGTGTAACGGGTGTACTGTATATTAGAGAAAGCGAGATGGTCCACATATACTCGCTTCATTTGCTTTATGTTTCCATCGCTTTTGCTAATCAGAGGGACACACAATGTTCTGGTCTACAAAATTTTGTATAATTACTGTGCTTGCCGTCCTATTTTAATGCATCAAGCAACAGACAGGAGGCCTGCTTATCCATTACAAGAGCACTTATGTTTTAGAGATACATATAGAACCCAATATGGCTGATGTTTACAGACAATTATTTAATTTAATCTAATTTAATTTTTAAATTTTAATAAAATTTTTATTAAATTTTATTTTTATTTTATTTTATTCTGAATTGGGCAATTATGTGTGGAATATGCAAAGTTTTGCTCTTGAAATAATGGCTATTGTTCTTCACCTGAAAATGACAACAGTTTAGCTGACAGCCAAAGTGGAGTATTTCCGTCATCATGAGTGCTTTTATCCATTTGGTTTGACAGTCTAGTTGTGTGTGTTTTCATCTCTAATATCTCATATGTGTTTGAAAAATGACTCGCTGCCCTTTCCTGACAGAGGTACTCCAAATTATTAATGCGAGTGTAAAATGTGCAGTCAAATCAAGTAGAAATGACAGAGTCAAAGTGTGTCAGTCTTTTTGCAGGAATGTATGAATGTTTCTTTTTGAGATATTTGGTGAAAAATAAGGGGAATTAGAGCTGATGAATAATGCAGGAGATGGTGGCTCTCAGTTGCTCTTCAGTGGAGCCTTCGAGTGATGTTGTGTGTTTAGTGTCTTGTAAGGCAGATGCAGCATGTAGATTTATGTGCATTTGTTGATTCAATCAAGCTATTGTTCCGTGAGTCCCGTGAGATCCTAGGCCTATTTTTCTAAAAATTCTTCTCTGACAAATAACAATGGCATAATAGTACTATACCACCATGGATTCCTCAACATGGCTCTTTCCATCTGGGTTCAGGACGGTCGGAGCTGACAGAAATGACTTCTTAATTATCTTTTTGTATTGCGGTTTTATCAAGAGAAATAACCATGTTCCTTTTTTGTTTTCTCCAGCAGAAAAGATTTCCGAAGATGCAATTTTAAATGTTAATGAAATCTGTGATTTTAAATTTAATGAAGACAACAGAAATCAATAATTCGTTTGATTTATTTAGCCTGAGATGTTTACTGTTCCAAAATATAAAAAAAAAATGTCTCAAAATAAAATATATTGTGTTCAAAGGGGACAGAAGTTTTAGGGTTTTTTTTTACCCAGACATTTAAAAAGATCATATTTTAGGGCGGTAATCACAATATCCTGAAACCATGATATTTTTATTCAAGGTTATCATACCGTAAGAATTTTATACCAGCCCTTGCCTAATTGCAACTTAACATTTATGTTAGCATTCATTTTCACATATTTGTTTATATTTCGTATATAAAGTCTATATCTTGCTCTTTTGAGTTATAAACACACACATGTGTACCTTTCTCAATTAATCTTAAAATTTGTCTGTGTATTCAAAATTTTAAATTAGAATCCTGAGACAGTAAAGGTCATATTTCTGAGAAGAAAGAAATAGAATCTCAAATTTATATCCAATTTTTTTATGAGGCAATTTTGAGTTTTTTTCGCATTTACTCTGAATTTTGAGAAGAAAATGCCGAATTGCAATAAATGAACAATAAAACCTGATCCAAATTTTAACCGCTCTCACAATTTTAAGTTTGTCACTTCTTCCGGATTGTGAAAAAAGCAAAGTCATCATTATGAGATAAAAAGTTGCAATAACATTTTTTTTACCACAGTGTATTAAACAGCTTCCATAAAAATTCAATGCAGTAATTAAAAAAAATAAATAAATTTTGGCTCAGTAAATGTCAAGGCATTCTGAGGTTAAAGAAGTATCATTTATGAAATCTAAAACCTAGTATATATCAGACTTAAAGATGAAAATTGTGAATCATGAGCCAGAGCGTCTCTCGTTGTCGTTTTACTTTATGGTGGTGTCCATGAACTTCTAACATCATGCAAGTCAAACACCCTTTGACAGGCCAATGTTTTGAAGTCTGCCAAAAGGCCAGACAAGGCCAGCCATCGATCCTGTGGTAATTGCTCAGAGCTTGGTCTCTTCCCAGAATGCCTCTTACAACCTCAGCATGACTCAATCCTTCCTTTCTTTAGTGGTTTGTGGAGAAGAAGAGTGAAAACAATCATGTGTCAAAGAACAAACGTGTGTTTATTCACATATGGAGAAGAACACTAGTAGCAAAACTCACTTTGATATGCAGATACGCTGCCTTACTTTATCCCTGTTGCATGAAACACCTCAAGGGATGTTGACTTTCCTGTGAGTGTTCGCTATTTTGGTGAAGTGGCTTTACATTTGGGATTCTGGGATTGCAAAATATGTTCTCTGAAAAAAAGGGGGGGGGGGGGGTAATTTTGCATATTTAAGTGTTTCTTTCATATTGTAATGGTCAATCCATGACACTTTACTTAAAAAAAAAAAAACAGATAAACATCCTTCCACTCCCATCTCTCATCCCCCCCACCCCCAAAACCTCAAAATTTTCTTGCAAGCAATGATACATAATAAACCACCTTCTATGCAAACATGGCAAAAAAAAAAAAAATAATAATAATGCCTCCATACATAAGTGACATGAAAAAATTCCAGTGACAAGCAACTTGGCTGTACGCACCAGAATTGACATGACAGAAACATTTAAATACCATCACCATTTAGATGCACAGAATTCTGTACTGCACTCTCATTCAAATTAATTCCTATTTAGTGAACTAATGTGAGAGGAGCATGTTATATGATTGATCATGGCTGGTCACTCATCTGTTATCATTAGTATGCCAGTCCGATAAATCCAAACTTACTTTAAATAGCCTGTCTAGAATTATTCCCTTATCTTTGTTTTCCGAAGAATACCGCTACCCACCCCATCTCCCCCCTTTCCTCCGTTTAATAGGGGGAGCTCTCAAGTACTATCTGATCTCGTACCCAGTTACATGCTTTTCGACCAGGTGGGAGCCTCAGGCTCAGTTATCTCCGAGCTCAAGGTTCTCTCCAGGGACAGCATGTCAAACTTGCTAAAACTACCAAGCAATATCTAAGTACAAACTCTTAAAATCTTTTTAAAATTAATAAAAGTACACACTGAGTGACTGATAATTGTTGGTTTGCATAGTCATAGTTCTAATGTTAATTTTTAAACTATATGCTTGCTTGATATTTTTTAAGATCTGAGATAAACAGTCTGCTGCCACATTGTGTATGGCAATAAATGTCACATCAAATGTTATTCAAACTCACATTAGTAGTCTTTAACACTTAATAAAGCACATAATCAGTTGATCTTTGTCATAGTAGTGTATGCTGTCGTTCAGTTGCGACTTTGCAGAAATAGAAACCATTTGTAAAATGATAGAACAAAAACATATTTTAACGTTGAAAAGACAGCTCTTGTCGTGTCACAGCAATGAATATACGTAGTCAGGATATTCATGGACTCAAATAAGTTGCAAAGACCCTTTGTTGCATCACATGACAATGTTAAACATTTATAAAAATTGGCATGAATTTTATAAGCCATTTAACCAACATAAATTAGGGACTACGCTGAAGGAAAATAATGAATGAATGAATGACTAGAAAAATACACGTCTAAGACTTTGTTTCTGTGTTATTAAACTAGATTTTCAAAATATTTTACTTTATCTTGGACGTTCTATTGTTAGTACTATTAAGTTTGGTAGTAGGTAATTATGATGGTATTCGTCACAGTGGAATAAATTGTGCATTTGAATAGATTTTTTATTCTATGTATACCTTGACATGTAAACAAGTGAGTGTGGTCACTCATGTAGCACTACAGCCTTTTTTTTTTATTGGCTAACAGCATCCCCCTCTGCATTTTGGTCATAATTCTCACCTGATTACTTTTACTATATGTAGTTTAATAATAAATTACTTTCTAAAAACCTTAACATGTATTCTATTATCAGTGAGCATTTTGTGCAATGTTTACACACCGGGTACCTCACATTTTGAAGGAGCAATCTTAGTGCCTGATGTTAAAGAAATAGAAAAAGCATCCGATTTCACTCACTCCCCCATAAATACAGTTTATACAGTACATTGCTCTCTTCTAAAGTCCGTAAAAAGGCAGTGTAGATTGCGTTTTCACAACTGAAATGCTTGTTCGGTGTTATCGTTCCCTTAGTCTGAACTCTTTTTTTTTTTTTTTACTGTTTACCACAATATTTCAAATATTTGTCTGTTGTCATTTATTCGCACATCTTTTCCTTCAGTTAAATGTTTTTCTAAGTCACTTTTATTGCTGGGCTGAAAATACATAGTATTAATAATGGTGAATTATTTATATCAAGCATTGTATCTGAATAGTGCAAATCAAACAAACAAACCGGAGGCTATGAGTGACCCATTGAAAATTGATCTCCCCTGCACATCAGCAGGTCGTGCTGCACTTAGTGCTGGTAGCGGGTCACATGAATGATTTGTCGGATTATTTGTGTTGACTAGCACAGTTGTCTTCCTATAACTAAAAAAAACATGCTGAGGAAAGAATATTGCAAGAGGTACTTTGCCATACATGTGGAAAGGAATTTAAAATGTTATGAATATTTTTAAATGCTTTTTATCTGTACTGTATATCTGATCTGAATATTTCTTTGCTTTTTTCAGATTTGAGAACCAAGGATGCAGCCCTGAGGTGGACTATCATAACACGCGCACTGGGATCTTTTGTTTGGAAATTTTTATTTCTGAATGGATGTTTTCAAGTGTGGAAAGGAGGATGCTGGTCTTTTCATCCTGCTGATGTGGCCGTGATAGTTTCAGGTGTGTCTCAGTTTTCTTTATTTTCCATCTCCTGTTCTTGAAGAAAGGCCCACCTCAGCCCGAGTGAAGATGTGACCCAGGTGAAGGAATAATCTGTCAGCCTGTAACCCCCTCCCTTTCTCCCACACGTTTGGCTAGTAGCTCTTTTCTCTCCATCTTTCTCTGTCTGGATTGGTCTCTTTTGGAGATATTAGCTCTTTCATCTGGGATGGATGTACCGCCTGAAACCAGCAGACATGTAAAGAAGTCCACAAGTCAAAAGCTGGAGGATCAGAAGAAGGTAAGACAAGTGTTAATTTATTTTACTTCCGCTCTCTGAAACTTCGAGCAATGCAGGATGGAGGAGATTCTCCATGGTTTTCTAGCTATGCTTAAAATTGCTACTAGTGGATGTTGGTTATTTTTAAACAGAGATTAAAATAGTTTGACGGGTAAAATTTATTATCTGAAATGTTATATTACAGTCATTGTGAGAAGAATGGCACATGAATATTAACTTTATGTTTGTATATAATTTGTAATTTAGTAGGCAAAGAAGTACTAACTAATTAACTAAATTGCAGTATAATAATAATAATAATAATAATTATTATTATTATTATTTTTAAATTATTATTATTATTTTTATTATTAATATTATATTCAAAATGACAATGATTTAATCTGTCATACAGTATAAGACTATAATCAATTTTTTTAAGTATTTCAGCCTTTCATGTATGATAGAAACTTTATTAATAAATATTGTAAATAATAATAGCAAAATATATTAATTAGTAGTAGTATTATTAGTAGTAATAATAGTAAGGATAGTAGCAGTAGTAGTTGTATTCTACTATCAAAGTTTATTTGTGTGTGTGCATTTTCTGTTTGGAAAAAGTTGTGAGCATTGAGTGAGTCGTGAGTGGACGCAAGATACAATGGTTATCTAAAGAATTTAGTGCTGTTTGCACTGAAGGCCTTCATTGAAATTTGAAGAAGCACTGGGAAGTTGTTTAGCCCTCAGGTTTGCTCTACATTCTCCATGTAGGACACTGTCCTTCTGTCGGTCACACTGCAGGTGAGAGAGGAACTCCTGCTCTAAAGTGTGATTAGTTTTTAACACTTCGCCTATGGACATGAGAGAAGTGTGTGCGCTGTTTGATCTGGATGGAGTCCCGCTGACCTGATTCTGGCTAATGAGAGACCCACGATAAGAAACGTTCTCCCTCAGAGCCCATAACCTGCTGAAGATACCATTCATCAGGGCTGATACCTGCAGCATCATTAGGAAACATTCTTTATTTGGGTTTTTAGTTCTGTTTCAGAGCTTGCATCTACTGGGAGGTCCAATATTAGCTCTTTAATGATACAACTGGCAGAACAGGAGTGGAGAAAGATGGATTCGCATGTGTGTTGCAGGTGCTTAGTTTTACAAAACATTCCTACTGCAATTAGAACCAGTTAGTTTCTTTGATTTATCACTCCTGTTTTACTCTACTTTTTATTTTTTGTTTTACAATTCTGCATGGAGTTTAAAAGACAATGGAGCAGTTGTGAAAGAGTGTTTTTGTGGAAGATTTTGAAATTTGTAATCTTATTCTCGTTAGGCAAATGTCATTTGCTCAAAGCATTGCTCTGGTGATATAGAAGGGATCTATACAGCCTTCATTATCTTCAGATGTTATTCAGTATGACATGTGCCATGTGCCATTTGAGATCTGACATTGACATGCATGTACTGTATGAATGACAGTAATGTATCTGATTTGTTATACACAGCCTATGTCAAAGGTACTAAATATACTAATTTAAAATATGCAAAAATTCTATAAATAGGAAAAAAATACATGATGTTGCACAATGCATAAATAAATAAAGTTGTAATTAACATTAGTGTTTAATAATAATACAATACCAATAATAATAATGTTTTAAAATAAATCATTCATACAGTTGACAATAAAGATTTAAGGCCACTAATCTAAAATGCTTACATTTATGCAATTGTTTAACATATATTTCTATGCATTGTTCATTCATTCAATTTCTTTTTGACTTAGTCCCTTTATTTATTATGAGTCGCCACAGCGGAATAGCCTGCCAATTTATCCGGCATATGTTTTACACAGCGAATGCCCTTCCAGCTGTAACCCTTCACTGGGAAACACCCATACACTCCCATTCACCTATAGTCATGTCTTTGGATTTATGGGGGAAACCGGAGCACCCGGAGGAAACCCACGCCAACAATGGAAGAACATGCAAACTGCACACAGAAATGCCAGCTGACCCAGCTGAGGCTCGAACCAGTGATCTTTTTGCTGTGAGGTGACAGCGCTACCTATCTAAATATTATTTTTTCCCACTTTAATTATCCGATTTGCTGTGGAATGTTCTTTGGATGTTAACATTTTCAACAAAAGTTTTGTATTAATGCCAATAAAGAACCTAGTTTTTAACAGTGTAAAATAGAGACCTTTCTCTCTCTGTGTGTTTTAGATGCAATTTAGATTTTTGGGCTCTCACAAAACATTGACGTAAGTGGAAGAACAGAGGACACTGAAGCTGCTTCTTTCCTTCCATTTTCTCATTGTAGTGAATAAAAGCTTTGTGTGGAAAGAAGCTTTGATCATCAGTTGTGGAAGACCCGGTGTTCTCTCATTCATCATATTCATCATACACTCTTACACTAATGGAGAGAAGCAGGTCAAAATACAAAGTAAACAGTGAGAGCTTGCTTGAATTAGATGGATGAAGTGTTCACGAAGAAGTGTCCTCAAACGCTTTCCACTCAGTTCATTTGAGTTTGAGATAGACGGCCAGAGGTGCTGGCACTCTCTAAACGAGGAAAACACTGCATGCTAATGGACAGTATGTGCTGTTGAATATTCATGAGAGAGACTGACCATCAAGTGGTGCCAGAGGATTATCAAGTTTTAAGAGACATTTGTGAGGTGAGAATACCAGCATGCAGGTGTGCTGTTCTTATTGGGTCATGCTGGACCAGAGATATTTGCCTGTGCTAGGTTGAGCTCTTCATAATAAAATATATTTATAAATATTTATAAATATTTATAACTTTAGTCAGTTATCAGCGGTATCAGTGGGAAAGCCTGTACAGCTATAACGCATGACATATGTATCATGAATAATTTAAGCAGCACATTTTAACGCTAACATCAGCATCAAAGCGATCATTCTCACTGCTTCCCTTACATCTTTGCATGAGAAGCCATCTCCAGTGATCTGAGATAACCGCTTCTGACTTCTGTCATCATTACTTGATGCTTCATGATGTTTCCTCCTGTCATTGTGCATTAATTATGCAGCCTATATGTATATGCCTGGGTAATATATTGCAGTAAATACTCATAATTCTGCTGAGGATTTAAAATCAGACCGCATGATAAAGGAATGACTTTATTGTATTAGATAAATATGTATCTGAAAAATACTGTATATGAAACATACTGTAAATTACATTACAAAGTTAAACATATGAATGTGCTTCACTGACCAATGGAAAATCTGCTGTGTGAGCTGTTCTTTATATCTGAAAACTTCATGAAATAGAAAATGGTGCTCAAAATGTTGAAATTTTGTTGATTTGACCACATCAATCTAGCCAGGCATAACTTAATATTATTTAATATTATATATATATAATTTATAATTAAATATTAAGTATGTGAAGAAAAAGATATAGCTCTGTTTTTGTTTTACAGCGATAAATATTTTTAGCAACGCAGTGTTATGGCTGATTCTGAGTGCGCTCATGCATTAATTAACCAAAACACCTCATTGCTTTGCAGATCTGCACAATCTGCTCATGTGCAGCACACTAGCCTTGTTTGACCAGATGTGTATTCCCTTTTTAAATTGGACCGAAGGGAAACCAAGTTTCTCATTTTCCTTCTGCCTCCAGCAACCTCCAGCAAAGCGGCCATGCTGAATGGAGGAAACTGCTGCGTTTGGCAGCTCTGCAGGGCTCCTCTCCCAGCAGAATGCCCAATTGTATAGTATTCAGCATGCTTTATAATAAATGCACAATCGCTTAAACACAGCATCGCTGCTCGCACAGAGGTTATTGTGTCGATTATTATTAAACCCTTCTGCAGCCTTGCCCCCCACTTTACTCTTATCAGCCATTTCGATACACTAATTCTTGTGGCCCCTTTTGGGACGTGCCAGCTACAATGAGCGATTTATATTGCATTATGTGTAGAGTCTGAGTATATGTTACAGTTAATTGCTCCAATTCATCTTCTCTGGACGATTGTAGATTCTCTACCTTGCGCTTGGCCGTGCTGCGAGGATCTGATAGGTGGAGATTTGTGCATATTGGAGTTTGGAGGCAGTGGTCCACGTTCTGCCTCCGCTCACACCTGCTCTCCATTAGTTCAGCTTGGCAGGGAGTTGCACGCAATTATCAAGGCCTCCCTGAGCTCTGCGGCCAATCAGAAGGAGCTGTGGATTTGCTGACACTTGTCTGACAAATGCCTGCTGTGCGCCACCATTGCCTACCACTGGCATTGGCTTTGTTCAGAAAAGCATGCACATTTCTTTGAGAGTATTGCATGTTATGCATATTTTCTCTGTGCATGAAATATTTGTCAAAATTAGCTTTATTTACCAGTGCAGATGGTAAGACACTCTTGGTGTTTCTGAGAATGCAATGCGCTGGCCACAACCTTCCATGAGTATGACATATTAAGTCAAAGTTATTTTATTACCCTCCCAAAGTGTTTCCTACCTTTATTAAGAACAATAAAAAATGCGTATGGGGAAAACTAATGAAATATCTTCTGAAAGAGTATACTGAAAAGTGTACATTTAACATATAATACCAAGGAATGAATACTCAAGTAACACACAGTAATACATATTTTTTGTTCAAAGACTGAAATAATGCTTTTTGAACTTTGTATTTAATCAAGTAAATATATATTTATGGAATCAGATGGACTATGGTATATTATGACAGTAAAATTTTAATCATTTATCTTTGCATGGTTTTGACCTCATTATTGTATTTAGTTTTCTTTTCTATTGTCCAGACTCCTTTACGATAAAATGATGGGGTGTTTTAACCTAAATTTGAGTAAAACATGGAACAAATGTGGGTTCAAGTTTTAATTTAAAACATCTAACACAACTGCTTGGTTGGTCGATATTTGACCCAAATTTAGGTTAAAACAACCTGGCATTATTATTTTCTTTTTGCTGAACTTTGAGCCCAACCTCACAAGAAAATGTGGCTAATTCATAAAAATTCATACGTTTTCATTCATGACTTCTGATCTTTAAAAATCTAAACCCTCACCTAAAATCACACTAAAGTGTACAAACAAGATTGTAAAAATTATATTCAAAATAGCCACTAAACCAAAATATTATGAAATTGCATTTAACCTTTTTATAATTAAAATGACAGGGAGTATACAGTATACTGTGTAGTGTGCTGTAAACAGTAGAATCTCAGACCACTGACTGACACCCAGCTGTGAAAGTATTGTCACAAGCAGCCATCAGAATCTTAGTGTCATTGCTGTGATTCCGCAGTTCCCTCATAGTTAGCATGTGTATTCTCTTCTGTTAATAAACAGGGTCTTTAGTAGATGTCATGTGAATAATTGAACAGTCTGCTTGTAGTGTTCTGCAGTCATAAAAATACAGTGATTCTCATAACAATACTGTAACCACACTAGAAACAGGATGTTGTTTTCCTTTGCATCAGCTCTAAAAAGTATTTCACCACCCCTATTACACAGCTTGTCGCTTTTAACTTACTTCGACTCTTTTAACAAGCCTGTTTTTTATGTTACTTTCAAGGATAGCATGTAAATCTGAATCAACTTTTTTCATTCGATTTTATTCAACTCTAAACCTGTTTTCTGATTATCTCCATGACAGGCGTGTTTGTGGTGGGTTAAATAGTGATTTGGCACAGTGTAACGTTAAAAACCTGCAGTAGCAGGCAGGTGTGTGATGTGCTTTTGGTCTCTAATCTTCTTATCGTGAGCTGGCACACGGTCTAAAGGGCGGCACAGAAGCAATGAACCCACTTGACCTCAGGCCGACTGCGCTGGCAGAAGCGACGCTCCCCTACGTCGCGGTGTTAGAATGCTAATGCAAAAGAAGCCCCGTTTTACTCTGTTCCACCCTGTGATAAAGGTCTGCTGCTGGTCTTGGTCTGAGCCGCTGGGGGATTAACTGGTCAGTGGCACCATGCCCAAAAGTCCACTGTCTCTGTCACAATACCACTGAGTCACCATAAAATGTAGCCCGCTGCTTACAGGAAACTGTGGAAATGTGAGAGGACAAATAAAACACTGGGCCTTTTCCAGCTAGAAAAAAATCTGTCAGTGTACCATTTTATCCCTGTTAGACACATGCATCAGATTTTTATTTTTAATCTGTTTCTTTTTTGTGCGTGTGTGTTTGTGAGTGTTGAGGAAGTGAATCAATAGTCTTAAGGACATCTGCTGGCATAACTATTGCTTGACTGAAGTATGATGAAGGACAGTTAATATTTTGTGATTTATTCTTATTATTGTTCATATTAATGAGTGCTCTATTATGAGTATTTATACCTCAAAATTTGTAATGTGTTTCTTAAAGTTAGGGATGTAGTGATGCAAATGTTTTTCAGGTGTTTGGTTAATATTTTTATTTAATTTACTGTAATACTATTTTAATATATTTAATGTACTCTGATTGGTTTGCTGGATATCTATCTGCAATTTTAGCATCTGCCTGGATTTTGGGCCAAGGAAACATATGTCTTTGGTCTGCAAGTTAAAAAAAAATTTTACCTTTGATTATCTAAGTACATTTTATAGTATTAATATATTTTATTTTATGTGTTTTATTATTAATAAGTAGACCTACTAGACAAAATGTGGGCCTTCATCCTTAATAAAAAGTAAAAAATAAAAACAAAATACTTTCAGTATTTTTTTTAGATGCCAGAATATTATAGACATATTTAGATGAGCATCCTAGTGACTTGTTTTCATAGGTATTTTTTTAATAAGATTTTTGCCTTTTTGTTTCTTGAGAATTAAACCAGGAACAAAGAAATGTCATGCCATAAACCTAGTCTTGTTTGCTTTGACACAAAGCAAATTATAACACCATATTGTTACTCATAGATCACTTCTTGATTGAAATTCTGCCTGAATGGCTCATTGAGTTTCAGAACTCTGTGGTTGTTCCTCCAGGGAGTTTTATTCCCCCCGCAGCCCCATATCTAACCAAAGAATTCAAATAGCTTCCCTGAAAGCTCCAGGAATTCTCATCCTTCCTGCTTTACCCATGATGCCGTTCTCTTTGGTTATTGGTTGCTCTGTGGTGAGGAGATGAGATTGCTTTCTCCTCTGGCTCGAATATCCCTCATTGATTGTGCCTATGCTGAGACACTACAACATTGTGCCTGTTAAAGGCTGCTCTTAAATCACATGAAAAACATGCGCTTACAGTGGGATTGGGAATTTAAATGGATCACCAGCCCTATATGGAAAGTATATGTTCACCATAAACTTTCATAGAAGCCTTTTTCCAGTCATATCAATACTAATATGCTGGTTTCCTGAAGCAGAGCTTTTTTGACCTGTCAAAAACATAAATAAATAAAAAAAACACAAACTGGCACAACAACGCATAGTGGAAACAGAATCTATTATTTGACTAGTGATGCGGAAGCGAGTTGAATTGTAGGCTGTGTAATAAAAAAAGAACAATTTGTATCTGATATTGCAGCCAATATAAATGGTAATCATTTCGGTTGGTTCAGACATGCATTCTTTCACACGTGGCTCTAAATCTAGTTTCAGAACTCCCAATCTGAAATCTGAGCTGACAGTATGGTCATAATCATAATTCAACAAAGCTTGTCATATTTCTTTTCCCTCCTAATGGGAAAAGGCAAGGTTCAGTGACCTGTACAATGAGTTAAATCTTTCGCTGCATGCCACTTTATTACAGCGCATTATGTAAGTGTTGAGTGTGCAAGATTGGTCAGTTTGATTTCAGAACTCAATACACTCTTGGTGGATGAAGTTTTCATTTATGACCGCCAAGTGCATGAGTTCATTATTCACATACTTGAGTAAGTCCTTCAGTGGATTGCAATTGAATTCAGAGGGATAATTTAGTCAAAGACTTAATCACGTATATTTATATAGTCTATGTAAATATATGTAATCTGATAGAATTCTAGTGTATTTGTTATAATTTTTTTTTATTTGCGTTTATATTAATGCACATTGTTTTGTCAGTTTATTGCAGCTGAACTGAGGACATGGATTCATTGAAAGGTTTAAATGTAGAGTTAGAAACAGTGCTGGATGTGTTCATCTAAATTTGGGTTAGTTGTGGACAAATCCAACCACTGGGTTATTTTAATACATTTTCACTCAGCTTTTCATTCATTAATCATTCATTCATTCATTCATTCATTCATTCATTCATTCATTCATTCATTCATTCATTCATTCATTCTATCTATCCAGCCAACTGTTAGTTCAGTTGGTGTACGATCCTTCTCTTATTCATTTGTTGGTATGTTGGTTGATTTGTGCATTTATTCATTCATACATCTGTCCATCCAACCGTCCATCCATCCGTCCATCCAACCGTCCATCCATCCGTTCATCCAACCGTCCATCCATCCATCCATCCATCCATCCATCCATCCATCCATCCATCTATTCTTTTGTTATTATTGATTAATTTAATTTATTGGAAGCATAGGGGCAAAAATGCCAGCAAAATGTCTCCCAAATAAAAGATATTTAATCAAAAAAAAATTTACAAACATCATGCAAATGTATTACAAGCAGCACGAGTATTAATGTAGAACCAATCACAACCACAGTCTTTTGTGGTTGTGCAGTATCTTAAAAACAATTATCCAATTAATCACAGTATCAGTAGGATGAAAGCTTTTTTTGATTGTTTTGACACACTGATATTATTAGTGGCCAAACATAGTGCAAAACAACTTAAATCAGCAGCTACAATAATTTGAGGCTGGTTGTTTTGATGCCACAATGTTTTATTCACACCAAACAAAGATTTTATTGGGTAACTAGATATTCCACTCAAGCTTTTTCCCAATTCACCAGTCAAACATTTTCATTCCTTCCAGGCAGAGTGAATGGTCTAGTTAGTTATAAATATCTTTTCTCTGACAGCTCTGACTTGCACACTGTATTGCAGTGTAAACAAACAAGCCACAATTGCTTTTGAAACTATAGTATAGTATAATACCACAATGTAATATATATGCTAATACATATGAAAAGTTGCTTTAAAAATGTTTATACTTTTACTTGTTATTTCTGCAGTAGTCTAGTCTGCATTACTAAACATGTGTACAGTTGTTTTTTTTCCTAATCTGTTTTGGGTTTTATTTCAGCGCAATAATAACTGACACATTTTCATGTTGACATACAACAAAAATGTGCAGTTTTTATGAATATGAATCCCCTGGAGATCTCTTATTGAGTGTTGAGATTATAATAAATGGAAATCGAGACAGCGCTTTTACATGTTAATCAAAAGGCACAAGAAGCTGTATTAAATGGCAGCTAAACAAATAGTAAACAAACAGTAGTCTTATCCTATCTACAGAAGCACCAACTCATTTTATTGGCGTTTAATATTGAAAATACAAAAGATAAATACTGCATTTGTATGTCAGTAGCATGGTCCATACCAGTAGGTGGCAGCAAGTCTCTGTCTTAAGTGATTCATTGAATCATTTATTCATTACAGCTTTTTTGAAGGACAATTAATTTGCATTGATCTTATGTGCTTACAGAACACTGAAGTGCATGCCTTATTTAGATAAGCTTCAATTATCATATTAAAGTACAGAAGGCCACCAAAATCTTTTAATGACCATATTTTTTACTGCAATTTAAACTAATACTTTTGCACATGAAGTAATGTGGGTTTAATTAGATTTAATGTCAACATCATATGTTTATGAATTATATACTGATTTAGGCAATCCCTACTGTACCCAGAGAAAACATAAATACAATAAATTGTCTTTAAAAAAAAAAACAATTTCTATAATAAATAATACTCTTAGCCTCTGTACTGGCCCTCAAGTTTAGAGTCTCTCAGAACTTAACTTTTATAATAAATGGAAGTTTCGAATGTAAAAACACAGTTGCATGATTTGATTTCTTCTTCCCATCTGTTGCAGTCAGAATCTGTGGTCACAGGGGATTGTGCAGTGAGGTCTGGTGTGTTTGTGCACAGCCACTGTTACTGTACATCTGTCACAGGCGACTCATGAGTTGTTGGGGGCACTTTGCACCATGGGACGCAGCACAAGATGAGCTGGGATGATATTTGTATGTGTCCTTATGGCAGGACAGACGTTGACGATCTAGACTAGACATTCAATTCCGTCTTGGCTGCCAAAATTGGTCACCCTTGCACTTTTTAAACCTGCAAAATACACCAACATTGATGTATTGTACAGTTTAAAGCACTTCCATCATCAAATGACACTAAAACCTTAGCAAAACCTTTACTAAAAGCAATACACATTAAAATACACCGTCTAGCCACAAGACCCGAAACCATCTTTCAACTGCACTGTCATACACTCACAGAAAACTCTCCAGATTTTCATCCCAAAAAGACAGTCATGTGTTTAAACTTTCATTCACCTCTGTTTAAAAGATGTCGGCTAGAAATGTAATCTTGGCATCAAGCGGAGCATCGCTGCATTTCCATCAACTTTTAGTGGCGTCACATCTATATTTATTAATCTCAGAGCTGTGCTGCCACAGACAGGCATCCATTACTCTTTTGACATGTACGGAATCACGTATTTTCACTCCTGCCTATAACTGGTTCGCTTGACAATGGAATAAGCACTGGTGCTGCAGGATCACAACACAAGCATAACGGCTGATTTAGGGGCAAATCGTGTTTTCTTGCCGTGAATGTCACTAGCTGTTCTTCTCATATGCAGGGCATGAAGCAGTCAAGGTTTTAGGCTCTCTATTCTGTGCAGATGCTCAAGTGGTGTGGTCATGCTTTTTGAGGCTGGCAGGTGAACAAGCCTGGTTGGATCTTGTACAGCAGGGACCAGCAAACTTGTTCCTGGAGGGCCGGTGTCCTGCAGATTTTAGCTCCAACCCTAATCAAACACACCTGAACAAGTTAATCAAGGTCTTATTAGGTATACTTGAAACATCCAGGCAGGTGTGTTGGGGTAAGTTAAAGCTAAACCCTGCAGGGACACCGGCCCTCCAGGAGCGAGATTGGTGACCCCTGTTGTACAGTTAGAGCCAACTTCAGCATGTCTCTTTACATGAAAGACAAATATATAGTAAATAGTTCAAGGAACAAAAATGCAAATCTGGTGGTTATAATGTCATCTGCACTATGTTGATGATGTTTTGTAGAAATGCACAACAGGTTGTTCTAGATGTTGTCAGTGATTTTATTTTTTCTGTATCAGATGTTTAAACATCTAGGAATTTTTTTCATCAACTGTTCCAATCACACTACAGGCATAACAATAATTATTGTATTTGGTTTGCTCATACACAAGTTTTTGTGCAAATTCTATTTTGTTTTATTAATTTAATTATTTTAAAACCATATTATATCAAAAATACAAGTAAATGTAATTACAATTTTGTTTATTTTTTATTTTAAAATATTGATGAATCATATAATATAAAAGGAACCAATACACCATATTATTTAATCTGACATATTAAAATAAACAAATAATAAATCAATGGAATATTTTTATATAGAATATTTATAGAGGACGACACAAGTTTCTAGTTTTGTTTACAAAAACCTACAGAATACAGAAAACATATTCAATTTATACATCATTAGAGTAAATGTGTTAACAGAAAAGTTAAAGTATAAGTGGTAATAAGAATGAATTATTGAGGGATTGCTTTAATAATTAACAAAAAATATATATATTCATAAGTTGTAAACCTTATCTAGCATACCTACAATGTAAAGCCCTGTCCAGATGGACATGGGTATTTTAAAAACCACACTTTTTTTCTACTCTGTTTGTCCACACGAAAACGCAGTATTGGGTGAATTGGGTGAACTGAAACCAAAACATGCCAGCTACTATGGCCAGGGTAGGTGCAGAAACGCTAGGTACAGTGTTGTTGTGTGGATACTACAACTTTTCACCCCATGACTTCAGCATGCACACTGTTTTCAGTTTTCTGATTGGCCAACATGACTGGGTTCACACCAAATGCGGAAGATGTGAATGAGGCAAATTTTGCACTTTCCCATCAAATGCATCACATATTCTGCGTCACTTACACAGGGGGATGGTATTTTTCCACTGTTCCCACGTTCTCATTGACTTGTGAAAACACTTAATTTCTTGTTTGGTTTGATTCCAGCATAAAAAGGTAATTATTTTCACCTGTTGTTTCAACATACATCGCAGTGCATTTTTTTTTTCTTCATGTACACAGAGATGTTTTTTAAATCACAAGCAGGAAATACTCTGATTATAAAAAAAAAATGTGTACTTTACATGTGGACATGGCCTAAGTATCTATTGTTTTAGTAATAAACTATATATGTTCATTTCTAAGACTTAAACAATTTCTTCTTGCTTACATATTTAACTGGAGTTATTTATTTATTTATTTTTGTCTCATTTCCGTAGTTTATCATGTTTTGTGCTGTAAGGCTGGTGTGAGTAAGTAAACGCCGTAGCGTTGACCTGTTGTAGGATGTTTTGGCTGTGAGTGGGCAGTTTACCAGTGAACTGATCAGAGTTCCTAAAGAGATCAGACCAGTCCTTATAAACTTCTTATCTTATGTGGAGGTGTTTGCTAAATGTATCTGAACATAGTCAAAAACAAATGATGAAGCCAAGATGTTTTATAACTGTTACATTATACTAGTTTTACTTGGTTGGCTTATACAGGAATAATATAGGGTTGTCATGACATGTCAGTGACAACCATTAGTGAGAGAAACCCTGTGGAACAGAGATATAGAGATCATCTTAAAAAGTCAGCATGGGTTTTGGAAGAGCAATTGAGATCATGGAAATTAATTGACTCTGTTTCTTTTAGCCTGTGGTCAATGCACACTTTGGGTTTGTGGTAAGATCCTTCAAGGTCAACACTAACAACCTCTGGGTAAAGCCACATAATATCCATTTCCTCAATAATATCTCCAAATGCATTTCAAGCTTTGAAGCTAATAGTCTTGTTTTAGTGTCATGACATTGACCTGTCATCCATGAGCTCATGAGTTACATATGGCTGATCCCGGCTGACCAAGATCATTTTTCAATTAAAACTGGAGTTAAGTGGTCAAACATCAAATTATAACAGTTTGAATGATGAGAAACCTTCAAAACTTTGTGACATATTAGCCTGGATAATTTCTTTTGTGACTTTAACAAACAGCAACGCATATAATATATATTTTTAAACACAACCCATTTAGCTATATGATTCAGCATGCTAGACAGGCAAAAAATATATATTACTTACAGATATATTTAGCAGTTAGCATGTTGCTAAGGTAATGACCTGTCAATTGCAATAGACGCAATTCATCTGCTAAACTAGCAACATGATATTCTTATAAGCACAAAATGTGTGCATAAATGGTCTTTGAATAAGTTTTGATTGTATTTAATTAAATATAATCCCCATTTCTCTTGACTCTGTATTGTATTGTGAGTGATTAAGTCATTATGGTCAAAAGTTTATGTGAGAAACATATAATTCTAGAAACTATTAGGGATGCTGGCTGAATTTTTCTATCCAATCTGCTTACTAAATGGCTCAGGTTTTTTATGTTTTTTTAATCTTCTAAAGCATAAAAATACCATACTATGTTCGCAGATATTTTAGAAACATGCTAAGTGAACATACTTGTTTATCTGAAAAAAAGAAATCAATGCAAAGGACAGTTAAGGACAGGTTGCCTTGGTGGAAAATGTACTGTATTTCATTTCAGTCTTAAAGGCTTCATCAATGTATGTGGCCGTGCCTAAAAATGTGATCTCCGAAGGACAGCAGCAGCCTCTAAAATGAGACACAGATTTAGAGTTAAAGATACAAATCAGGTTTTTATTATTAATATTTCTTTAATTTAGCAAATAATATACTACCACTATAAGCATTATCTAAGCAGCATCCATTGTAACACCATGTCTTAACATGTAATGCAACAAGATTCCTGTAAAAAACAATTTGGCTGCACCAAACGCAACACGAGATAAACATTTAAATACCGTCGAGTTGTTAGAGCAGGCGCCGCATGAAAAAGTGTTTTGAACTTGAACTGCAATACCTAGTTCAACCACTGGTTGTCAATCTTGCACCTTTACATACCTCATTTTCCAAATACTTATTCATTACCATACTACATCTCACAGAGAGTTGTCATGAGAAAAATAATATGTTGTTATTTTGGGCCTATTGTTTAATGTTTCTGATTGCTGTCGGCAATGTCATAATGATGAAGCTATAAGTATCTCAAGTGCATTTTTTCAGCGCAATCTGCCATTCTGTAATATTATTTTCAGGCCTCAAATTGTCATATGCAATTGTTGAATTTAGTTAACATTGAGTTTGCAGCTTGCTTTTTGAAACCACCTTCGCATTGTCTTGTCTAACAATGCTGTCTAGAAAGGCAACCCACTAGGTTTAATATCATTGCAGTTGTGAAACAATATGTAACATGCCTGAACAACAACCTCCTTTAACAGTACAGATTTGAGGGCACAGATACACCAGTCAAGGATGCCTTGGCACTTGTGCTGTGCAGAGATCATGAGATGAGATGGCCACCGCATTGGTTGTTTATTTACTGAAAGATCTGACAAAGGCTGTTTACCAAAATCAGAGAAGAATAGTGTTGATTGCCGCAAATCTTGTCTAAAGGCTCTTAGTGTTTGATTTAGTAGTATACTCCACTCAAGGACAACAAGTTCTTGCCGTCAACTGAATTTTAATGTCCTTTTTGCAGCTCAGGCTCTTGAAAAGACATGCCAATGCTGACATTTATCAGAAATTATATTACGTCACTTCTCGTGTGTATCATTGCAGTTTGAAAGTGAAATGTTCAATGAGTAAGGGTGTAACAATACATTGTCATTTCTAGATATCATCATAAAATAAAACTGCAACAATGTGTATCGCTGATTTTATTTGTGATGCATTGACCTAGTTTTATCTATAGTCAGCTTACTGTATTTATAATGTATGATTCACCCAAATATATTAATTTTGTCTTTAAGTTCGTCGCATAAAGACATATTTGCAGGTGCAAAATCACACATGAGCTGAAATACTTGTTGTTTTTTTATCACAGAGAGAGGTCAAACCTGTAAATATGTCATTATGTGATGAGATGCTTGTGGTCCATACTTCAGTACACACTGACAGTGTTTAAGCATATGTGTCTAACTAACATGATTAACAATCCTACTTTTAACTTATGCAGTTGTAATCTGATGTCATCACTTTCCTGTGCATTCTAATTAAGTTCACCACATCAAGTCTGCTGAATTTAGCATTTTAACAATGAGTAGGCCTATGTATTGTATTATTATTATTATTATTATTATTATTATTATTATTATTATTATTATTATTATTATTATTATTAACCGTGAGTTTGAAATAAAAATAATAATATTATACTTTATTTAGAAAACCATGTCAACATAACATATTGTGAGTTTAGCATTGAAATATGTATCAAAGTGTGACTTGAATGTATTGTTACACCCCTACTATTGAGTGTTGTGTTTAGTTTAAGCTAAAAGGTTTAGTTTTTGATTGCTGTCGTTTTTATCATGATGGTTAACATGCAATTTTTGCTGTTCCGAAACCAAATGAATGAGTGACGCTGTATCGTTATTGCATAGAAAAGTATTACCACCTACATATAACCTTATAATGGCAACTGAAATTTTTCTAACAATATTGTTAACATTGTTTTACATAGCTTTGAGTTCTTTTAATTATCAAATTATGACTTTGACCTTAATATGACACATTATAAACGCACACCTAAACCAGTTGAGCTACAGACAAAGTTTACATTTAATGAAAAGTCATGGAGATAAGTGTGATTTAGTTGGAAAAATGCTTTACTTTATAAATCATGCATGGTAAAAGTGTTTTGGGGTCATGTCAAAGAGCAGAACTAAGTCTTCATTCAACCAATAATCCAATCATAATGAACTAGAAAGTGAATAACATTTCTTGGTTTTGTTACGTATAATCTTCTTTTTAGCTAAAATCAGCAATAAATTGTACAGCTTGTTTTCAGGGTTCAAAGGCACTTATTTTTTTCCAATGAGCCTGAGTTGCCTATTTATCACAGGATAAAATGAATAGCACAACATCACAGTAACATTATAATAGTTCATTATAATTACCTGAAGCAAGAACATGGTAATTATTTACAACATAAGGCTGTGTTTTTTTACTGATTAGTTAGTTTTTGGATTTTATTTTCAACAGTTTATCTCCTGATGCTAATTATCTCTGCCATCGACAGTGCCGACTTCATTACCACAACACCTCATGCTCCGCTTAATCTCTTTTTGACATTCACACGCGCCACATGCTAAAGGTCAAATTGTTTGTTTAGATTTATTTATCTCGCAAGCTGCTTCTGTTGAGTTATTACATCATCCTGAAACAACTAGCAGATTATAACAACATAGGGCAAGTATTGAAGGTCCATACTGAAATAAAAACCATCGCTGACCTGCTACTGAAGGTCACAAGTCATTTTCGATAATACTGGGTGCTATAAATGTCTGTATTTGAGGAATAGAGATGTAAGTTGCATGTCAGATGATTGTCTTTTATGCTGGCTGTAGCAGCAGCTAAGCCAACATCAAGCAGGCTGATGTTTTCTGCAGGGTTTGATTGGAAAAGTTGCCCATATCCCCCATCAGCGATTTGTCATTTAACAGCATTTTGTTTCTATTAAGTTTGCAGTTCACCTCCGGCACTTGAGCATCTGGCTGTACTGTAGAAATCGCCCTCTAGCAAGAGATTTGCCAGAATCTGTGCTTCGGATGTCATAAGACATGGGAATGATGAAGTGAATCCCATTGACGTCTTAATTAGCAGACAGAATATTGAAGTTAAAAGATGTTGGAAATGTTGTATGAACACATTTTTTAGTACTAGTATTTGCTTAAAACAAAAATTTATTAATTTAATAAAACAGCTTAACTTGAAAAAATATTATAATTTATTATATTATAATTTATCAGCTAGTTTTTTTTTTTTTATTCCACATCACTTAATCTTACAACTTTTTATATGCTTATTTGGTGCTCTAAAACTTTTGTTAATGCAATGTTATTACAATTACAATTTGTGCTGCAGTGACTTGTTTGTAGCAGCTGAAACATTGTTTAAAGATTTTGTGTCACACATAAAATTCAATATTTAAAATTCATTCATTCATTAATTTTCTTTTCGGCTTAGTCCCTTTATTAATCCGGGGTCGGATCCAAACTCATACACTATGGACAATTTAGCCTATCCAATTTATCTGTATCGCATGTCTTTGGACTGTGGGGTAAACCGGAGCGCCCGGACGAAACCCATGCGAACACAGGGAGAACATGCAAACTCCACACAGAAATGTCAACTGACCCAGCCACCTTCTTGCTGTGAGACGACAGCACTACCTGCTGCGCCACTGCGTCGCCAATATTTAAAATCAAAATCAAAATATTTTAAATGAAACTGTCAAAGGTATTTTAATACATTTAATGTGTCCTTGATGATTTAAAGTATTACTTTCTTTCAATAAAGCATTTTATTATACAAGTTATGGCACAGTTCTGAAATCTAAATGTTTTTAAAATAGATATTTTCAATTTAATATGTTTTTATATGTGTTTTATGCTTAAGTCAATATTTTTAATGGACAAGACTGCTTATATAGAGTCATAATCTTATGGAAAACATCTGTGTTTCAGTGTTATTCCAGCTTGAGTTTGGCCTACAACTGTGCAGATACCAAAAAGTATATTCAGGTCCATCTCTGTTAGTCAGGTGCCATAGCATACTCTGGATTTTTCCAGGGTTGGAAAGTGTGCAGCCTGGGGAGAAAAATAGATCATCATCTTTTTCAATAGCTTTCCATATAGAAAGTGAGGGAGCATTTGGATGATTGGCACGGATCCTAGAAAATCTTCCTAACAATTTGCTTCAGGCAAGATATAATATAAACGCTGCAGGATTCTGGCTGAAATCAGACTAATGACAATGCATCATGTCAAAATAGAGTTTGTTTGGAATCAAACAAGAAGAAAGTGCAGCCCCCCTCTGTCATTTGCTCTTTTTCCACTCAGAAGGAAATCGATCCGGTGGGCTGTTTCTGAATAGGGGTAAATTGGCCTGATTGCTAGTTCTCGGTGTCTGTAGCCATGCATCATGGGTACATTGACTTAAAGTGAGAGGAAATATCAAACGCCCATTTAGTCTGTTATTCAAACAAATGGCTTCTATTTATTGATCTCTGCTACTTTTATTGTAGCAATTCATAAAGAGTAAAGCGTTCGATTCATGCGTCAACACTTGAAAACAGTGATGAAGGAAAGATTAATCTGCTGATAAAAGCTTTTACTTTATATGAGTTGCGGTTATACTATCTCTTCACATACTTTTACGTCATGTGTCCATTGGATGACTTACTGCTTTACAACAGTACAATTTCATTTATTAACTAGATAAATGTGTTGTCATCTTTACAATAACTAATAATAGCTAAATGTGGATTGGTTCTTAATGAAAGTAGAGCATTTATGTAGTATTTTACATCATTGTGACCTAATGCAATTTTATACAAGTGGAACTTGTTTCCCCAAGAACTAATTTTTTTTCAGGTTAGATGAGGCTTAGTCATTTGTAAATGAAATATGTCTGGCTTCCACAATTATTTGATTTTAGTTATTGTTAGGTGTACAGCAGAGATTGTAATGGTGTTTATATTATATCATTTGAATGCTTTGTCTTAAATATAGGCACATTGGTTTGTAACACAAAGAGAATGTCCATATATTACACTTAATATTTATCTCATTATTTGTTAATGAGATCTGTTATATTTATTAACATACATAGTTGTGCACATCAAGACTTTTTTATATTTTATGTCATTGGTAAGAGTTATCCATTAGTAGTTTATTTTTTAATTTAATTTTGACAATACCACATTACTATACAATGTGTGTGGATATGTGCCTTGTATATTTTTGGACCAAATATCCCCACGAGTATAGCATTACCAGTCAATTTTGACCTCTATGGGACATATTTTGGTCCCCATGAAAAACACAGCTCATAAATCAAACACTATATGTAGTAAAATGGATACAGAATAATAAGATGGTTTTAAGTTTTACAAAAAACTTTTTAGTTTGGATCAAACTTTCAATTTAAATGTAAACTACAATTAAATTTGTCTGTATAGAGTGTGCCTATTGAACAGGTAGAGGTAAATAGGCATCTTGTGGTTTTTCTTGATAGTAGGTTAAAACAGATTTATAAAATAGTAATAGTTATGGAAAGGTTTATTATTTATTAAGAGATGTGTTTTTTTTTTTTTTTACCACAGTACTGTATTTTGAGGTTTAAAAATATTATTGAAGAAATATTTAATGGCACAATATTAAGTGGATTGTTGAACTTTGTTGCTATGGATCAATATAATTTTGTTTTGTGTTTGATGGAATCCAGGAAGAATAGCCTTGGTAGTGGCTAATGGGGATCTTGATAAATAAATAAATAAATAATACATACATTATGTATGACAATACTAAACACATAATAAAATATACAGTAAGTTATTTTAAATGAAATTAAAATTCAGTAATCCTGTCTTTTCTTTCTGTCTTTCTATTTCAAATGAAAATAGAAACTTTTAAATTAAATTAAACTGGATATTAAAATTAACTGTATTATCCAAATATAGCCTTACGGTTGAAATATTAACAATTTTCTCTTATTAACAATTTGCTCATCATTTCATCCTCATAATTATTTAACATTTTATCAAAAATGCATCTACCAAACATTTCAGAATCATTGATCATTCCACACATTAAAGTTTAAAGAAACACCTTTTAGTATTAAAAAAAACTATTTAGCATTTTTTAAAAATAAAATGTACTTAAGAACATCTTAAAATAAAAACATGTTTAACAGCACCACATAATACCAAAGTAGCTAAACTGTGTAAACCTGATAAACATTATACAGTATAAGCTCAGCTCATCGTGCTTACTCAGTATATGCTCTGCTTTCTCAGTCTCCAGCTGTCATCTCTCTCATTAGTCTGCAGATGTGTGTTCGCATTTCGAAGACACAGACAGGCATAGTGCTCTGCAGCGGTGGGATACAGTCAGTGTATGTGTGGGAGAATGAATACAGAGGCCAGTATGCACACCTGGACTGGTCTTCATCTGAAAGCAGCTGCACTGGACTAATCCCCCATTTTATCCTCCTCAATTAGCAAACACTTCAACTCAGCTACAGACAGCAGCTGACCTTACATACCTAACAACTACAAATTAAAGAAACACAGATGGATATATGACACTGTTAGATCTCAATTAGGAATGATAAA